>NC_135990.1:3957951-4150926 GCF_053455715.1 Rhinoraja longicauda
TTAGCTGTTATTGTTGACTTGTCTGCTGGGAGCAGTGCTGGTTGTGCAGTCTCACAGCAGCGGGAAAGAAGGTCCTCCTATATCTCTCTGCAGTTGTACAGGGCCCTAGTGAGACCACACCTGGAGTACTGTGTGCAGTTTTGGTCTCCAAATTTGAGGAAGGATATTCTTGCTATTGAGGGCGTGCAGCGTAGGTTTACTAGGTTAATTCCCGGAATGGCGGGACTGTCATATGTTGAAAGACTGGAGCGACTAGGCTTGTATACACTGGAACTTAGAAGGATGAGAGGTGATCTTATCGAAACGTATAAGATTATTAAGGGGTTGGGCACATTAGTGGCAGGAAACATGTTTCCAATGTTGGGGGAGTCCAGAACAAGGGGCCACAGTTTAAGAATAAGGGGTAGGCCATTTAGAACTGAGATGAGGAAAAACCTTTTCAGTCAGAGAGTTGTGAATCTGTGGAATTCTCTGCCTCAGAAGGCAGTGGAGGCCAATTCTCTGAATGCATTCAAGAGAGAGCTGGATGGAGCTCTTAAGGATAGCGGAGTCAGGGGGTTATGGGGAGAAGGCAGGAACGGGGTACTGATTGAGAATGATCAGCCATTATCACATTGGATGGCGGTGCTGGCTCGAAGGGCCGAATGGCCTCCTCCTGCACCTATTGTCTATTGTCTATTGTCCTTCACGCACTTGGGGTGAAGGAGTCTGTCACTGAAGGAGCTACTCAGCGCAGTGACAGTGTCCTGCATGGGGTGGGAGTCGTTATCCAGCAGCGATGTTAACTTTGCCATCATCCTCCTCTCTCCCACCACCTGCACTATATATATATATATCATACATACAGTATATATACACTCAGAGTAGACACAAAATGCTGGAGTAACTCAGCAGGACAGGCAGCATCTCTAGAGAGAAGGAATGGGTAACGTTTAGGGTTGAGACTCTTTCAGGGTTAGTTGGCTTGGTGTATGTGTAAATTGTTCCTAGTGTGTGTAGGATAGTGTTAATGTGCGGGGATCGCTGGTCGGCGCGGGCCCGGTGGGACGAAGGGCCTGTTTCAGCGCTGTATCTCTAAAACTAAACTGAACTAAATATCTTTGAGCACCGTCACAACATTTCTGACAATGTTTGCCCTTTCAACAAACAAAATGCCAAACAGTAAAGCTATTACACATTGATTTGTCTTTTCCGAGACATGACGTAGAAAGAGAGATATCGTTTATCTGTTCAATTATCCGTGAAAACACAAGAGACATGAAAGATGGGAGTCTGCTCACTCAACAAGATTCTGTCTGAACTTCTCAATAAACTCCACTTCCCTGTCGGGTTGCCAACTTCCACACTCCCAAGTAAGGGACAAGGTGACGTCACCGCCCCGCGCCCCACGTGACCCCACCCAGCCAGCGGCCACGTGCTCCCGCTCCACCAATGGCGGCCGCCCGGGCCGGGAGGCGGGTTGCTACACAACCTCCGTTAGGCGGCACCCAGGCCTACAGACCTAGACTGTCCGGAGCTAAAATGTTGGAAACCTAGAGAGTCGGGATCTAAACTGTCAGGACCGACAGCGTCCGGGCCAACAGCGTCCGGGCCTACAGTGTCTGGGCCTACAGTGTCCGGGCCTACAGTGCCCAGGCCTACAGCATCCAGGCCACAGTGTCCGGGCCTACAGTGTCTGGGCCTACAGTGTCTGGGCCCACAGCATCCGGGCCTACAGTGTCCGGGCCTACAGTGCCCAGGCCTACAGTGTCCAGGCCTACAGTGTCCGGGCCTACAGCATCCGAGCCTACAGTGTCTGGGCCTACAGTATCTGGGCCTACAGTGTCCGGGCCTACAGTATCCGGGCCTACAGCATCCGGGCCTACAGTGCCCAGGCCTACAGTGTCCGGGCCTACGGTGTCCGGGCCTACAGCGTCCAGGCCTACAGTGTCTGGGCCTACAGTGTCCGGGCCTACAGTGTCCGGGCCTACAGCATCCGGGCCTACAGTGCCCAGGCCTACAGTGTCCGGGCCTACAGCGTCCGGGCCTACAGCATCCGGGCCTACAGCGTCCGGGCCTACAGTGTCCGGGCCTACAGTGTCCGGGCCTACAGTGTCCGGGCCTACAGTGTCTGGGCCTACAGTGTCCAGGCCTACAGTGTCCGGGCCTACAGTGTCTGGGCCTACAGTGTCCGGGCATCCAGCGTCCGGGCCTACAGTGCCTCACCGGGCCTAACATGGGACATGGGAAGTCCCTTACGGGACAAACAATTTAGCCCAATGTATGGGATGTCCTGGCTAATACGGGACAGTTGGCAACCCTACTTCCCTTCCAGGTCTCGTCTTGCTCGATTACCCTAGTTCGACAGTCTAAAATCGAACCAAGGAAGGAACAGTCACATTCAATGCAATATCCATATTCTCCAGAGATGCTGCCTGACCTGAGAGAGAGAGAGAGATGGATAGAGACAGAGAATGTCAGAAATAGAGGTAGAGAACTTACACCAGTCGTTCAAGTGACTGGTATGTGAACTGTCAGTATTGTCTTTAAGCTGTGAGTGTAATCTACACAACATGCAATGGTGGAGACACAGTGTCAGGACTCTACGTATAAGGTCAAGGGATCGATGGCTGTAGCAGAATATTAAATAATGGAACTTTACCACGAGTCTGATTAGATTAGGGTGGATCACCCTCGTGAATGATGACTTATGGTCATTTCATGAGTGGAGAAATTTGTCATGTCACGAGTCACATTGACTTAAAAAATGTTCCTAATCCAGAGAACATCACTTAAAGCATTTTGTCTTCCAGCCGTGAGACCCTGTCAATAGAAATTCAATTTCCATTACTACTGGGATTTGACCAGCTATGAAAGTCCTTTAAATCAGGGCCTGCTTTGCTTCAGCTTGAGCTCTCAGTCTCTCTCAAATTCCCCGTAAACTCACTGCTTTGAATCAACAGAAGATAGGCACACAATGCTGGAGTAACTCAGCGGGTCGGGCAGCATCTCGGGAGAAAAGGAATAGGTGACGTTTCGGGTCGAGACCCTTCTTCAGACTGAAGACTCAGGAGAGAGGGAAATGAGAGATAGAGACTGTGATCTAGAACAAATGAATGAAAGAGGTGCAAAAAGCAACGACAATCAAGGGAAGGTGGAGCCCACAACAGTCCATTGTTGGCCGTGGGGGAAGGTGATAACGAGTTGTACAGACTGTGAAACTCAACAGGTCTATGGTGAAACTAGTATGAAGACTTGGGTGGGGGATGGGAATGAGAGAGAGGGCAAGATACCGATATGGAGAAGATTTCCTGGCCACTTTGAGGCAAAAGCAATGCCAAGAGCCAAGGGTCAAGAGCCAAGGGTCAAGAGCCAAGGGTCAAGAGTCTGGGGTCAAGGGGTCAAGAGTCAGGTGTCAAGAGTGTTTAATTGTCATTGGTCCCAGATAGAACAATGAAATTCTTACTTGCAGCAGCACAACAGAACATGTAAACATAGTTGAAAGACTGGAGCGACTAGGCTTGTATACACTGGAATTTAGAAGGATGAGAGGAGATCTTATCGAAACGTATAAGATTATTAAGGGGTTGGACACGTTAGAGGCAGGAAACATGTTCCCAATATTGGGGGAGTCCAGAACCAGGGGGCCACAGTTTAAGAATAAGGGGTAGGCCATTTAGAACTGAGATGAGGAGAAACTTTTTCAGTCAGAGAGTTGTGAATCTGTAGAATTCTCTGCCTCAGAAGGCAGTGGAGGCCAATTCTCTGAATGCATTCAAGAGAGAGCTAGATAGAGCTCTTAAGGATAGCTGGGTCAGGGGGTATGGGGAGAAGGCAGGAACGGGGTACTGATTGAGAATGATCAGCCATGATCACATTGAATGGCGGTGCTGGCTCGAAGGGCCGAACGGCCTCCTCCTGCACCTATTGTCTATTGTCTATAGTACGCATAGTAAACATAGTGAACAATAAAATAAACAAGAAAAAAATGATCAGTGTGTTTGTGTGTATATATATATAGACACAAAATGCTGGAGTAACTCAGCGGGTCAGGCAGCATCTCTGGAGAGAAGGAATGGGTGACATTTCGGGTCGAGACCCTTCTTCAGACTAATGTCAGGGGAATGGGCGAGACAGAGATAGAATGTAGTTGGAGACGGTAAGACTGGTGGGAGAACTGGGAAGGGGGAGGGGATGGAAAGAGAGGGAAAGCAAGGTCTACTTGAAGTTAGAGAAGTCAATGTTCATACCGCTGGGGTGTAAGCTGCCCAAGCAAAATATGAGGTGCTGTTCCTCCAAATTGTGCTGGGCCTCACTCTGACAATGGGGGAGGCCCAGGACAGAAAGGTCAGATTGGGAATGGAGAGGGGGGGTTGAAGTGCTGAGCCACCGGGAGATCAGGTTGGTTGAGACGGACTGAGCGGAGGTGTTGAGCGAAACGATCGCCGAGCCTGCGCTTGGTCTCGCCGATGTAGAGAAGTTGACACCTGGAACGGCGTAAGCAGTAGATGAGGTTGGAGGGGGTGTAAGTGGAGGAGGTGCAGGTTGTATATGTACATAGATACATTGAGAGCATACTCTCAATGGGAATTGTACGCTGGCATTTGGTGTCTTACCTTCTCTCTGTTGTTGAGGGATGATTGGGGGTTGCTGTGGAAATGCCTGTCCAATGGGGGCATATGCTGCAGGATAAGCTGCTGCCGAGTGCCAAATAAAATAAACAAAGATATAAAATCAGTCTCATAAACTGGCCAATTCATTCAGCATATCCAGCATGTTCATTCAGCACATCCACCGAACTATTGAACGTGTACAAAATATTGACATTTGCTTCTTTAAGCATTAGCTTAGTTTCGTTTAGATTTTAGATTTTTTTTAGATTTAGAGATACAGCGCGGAAACAGGCCCTTCGGCCCACCGAGTCCGCGCCGCCCAGCGATCCCCGCACACTAACACTATCCTACACACACTAGGGACAATTTTTACATTTACCCAGTCAATTAACCTACAAACCCGCACGTCTTTGGAGTGTGGGAGGAAACGGAAGATCTCGGAGAAAACCCACGGGGAGAACGTACAAACTCCGTACAGACGGCGCCCGTAGTCGGGATCGAACCTGAGTCTCCGGCGCTGCATTCGCTGTAAGGCAGCAACTCTACCGCTGCGCCACCGTGCCGCCCACAGACAGACAGGCCTGCTTGCAACCGCGTATATCCAGACCAGACCATCCCACACGTCGTGAATGACTGCCCACTGAGGCTGTTTCCTGGTGGCATTAAGGCCATCTACCCGGCAACTGATGCTACCCTGGCCTGGATGTCCACCCTTGACTGACAACTTTAGGCTGTGCACGCCATACTCGAGAAGAAGTTTAGTTTAGAGATACAGTGTGGAAGCAGGCCCTCTAGTCTTCCATGTTTCCACCCAGAGAAAAGAATTCTGACTCTCTATGGCCAACTTAATTATGATATGCTTCAATCAGATCTCCTCTCAGCCTGCCTCCAAAGCTCCAGAGAAGACAACTCAAGTTTGGACTATCTCTCTTTGTAGCTAATGCCCTCCAATCCAGTCAGTGTTCTGGTAAACCTCTTTTGCACCTTCTCCAAATCCTCCCTGTGTAGGGACAACCTGAACTGCAACCAATACTATTTCTTGGAGCGCAGGAGGATGAGGGGTGATCTTATAGAGGTGTACAAAATCATATGAGGAATAGATCGGGTAGATGCACAGAGCCTCCTGCCCAGAGTAGGTGAATCGAGGACCAGAGGACATAGGTTTAAGGTGAAGGCGAAAAAAGTTAATAGGAATCTAAGGGGTAACTTGTTTCACACAAAGGGTGGTGGGTGTATGGAACGAGTTGCCAGAGGAGGTAGTTGAGGCTGGGACCATCCCAACATTTAAGAAACAGTTAGATGGGTACATGGATAGGATAGGTTTGGAGGGATGTGGACCAAACGTGGGCAGGTGGTACTAGTGTAGCTGGGACATGTTGGCCGGTGTGGGCAAGTTGGGCCGAAGGGCTTGTTTCCACACGGTATCACTCTGTGGCTCTGAATGTGGCATTAATCAGGAATAGTACAGTAGGTGAAGTCTTGTCATGTTGTTGTCATGCAGTACCTTGGATTATCAATGGCAAATGAGAAAATTGACCTCTCTCCCACAATAAGTGTTGAGGATCAATTAAAACTCACCCGACTGAGACAGATCGATCTTTATTTCACTTACTTTCCGAACTGGACAATGAGTGATTTAATGTTGTCTGACAGGACAGCCACTTACTGTTGTATACAGACAGCTGCTATTATCCCACTACGTCAATGGTTTACTGTTCATCTATTTTTATTGGGGAATAAGAGATAGAGGGCCACAACTTAATCATCTCCTGATGCATGCAAAGGCAAGCGAGGCAGAAGGCAAGAAGAAATTAGCCAGAATCTCATCCAATGTCAAGAATTGGCCGAAGGAATTGCAAGACTGAAAGGTCTGTTCTTGTTACTCAATTTGGTAAGTTTGGCTAAAACCTAGAAGCCTAAGGAGCATTGCAGGGCACATTCACAATACTTGTGCTCACTACCAGAAAAGCACATTAATGACATAACATCACTCTTTCATTTTTTGTTTAGCATTTTAGTATAAGAAGATAACTGCAGATGCTGGTACAAATCGAAGGTATTTATTCACAAAATGCTGGAGTAACTCAGCGGGTCAGGCAGCATCTCGGGAGAGAAGGAATGGGTGACGTTTCGGGTCGAGACCCTTCTTCAGACTGAATTCAGTTTAGCATTTGTTCCTTTAACAGTATTGTGCTTCCCCATTCAAAATTCTTGAATGGTCTCTATATTAATTTCAAATAGTCATCTCAGTTCAGTTTAGTTTAGTTTACTTTAGTTTAGACAATAGACAATAGACGATAGGTGCAGGAGGAGGCCATTCGGCCCTTCGAGCCAGCACCGCCATTCAATGTAATCATGGCTGATCATTCTCAATCAGTACCCCGTTCCTGCCTTCTCCCCATACCCCCTGTCTCCGCTATCCTTAAGAGCTCTATCCAACTCTCTCTTGAATGCATTCAGAGAATTGGCCTCCACTGCCTTCTGAGGCAGAGAATTCCACAGATTTACAACTCTCTGAATGAAAAAGTTTTTCCTCATCTCCGTTCTAAATGGCCTACCCCTTATTCTTAAACTGTGGCCCCTGGTTCTGGACTCCCCCAACATTGGGAACATGTTTCCTGCCTCTAACGTGTCCAACCCCTTAATAATCTTATATGTTTCGATAAGATCCCCTCTCATCCTTCTAAATTCCAGTGTATACAAGCCTAGCCGCTCCAGTCTTTCATTTAGTTTCATTTACTTTACTTTAGTTTAGTTTAGTTTAGTTTAGAACAGTTCAGCTCATTTCATTTTAATTTAGTTTAGTTTAGAGATACAGCGTGGAAACAGGCCCTTCGGCCCATCGAGTCCACGCCGACCATCGATCACCCTTTCCCACTAGTTCTACGTTATCCCACTTTTGCATCCTCCACACTATGAACAATGTACAGAAGTCAATTAACCTGCAAACCTGCACATGCTTGGGATGTGGGGAAAAAACCAGAGCACCCGGAGAAAACCCACACGGTCACTGGGAGAACGTACAAACTCCGCACAGACAGCACCCGTAGTCAGAGTCGACGCTGAGTCGAAGTCGAAGTGAGGCAGCAACTCTACCGCTGCACCACAAATTCTGTCAATTTCTGGCCTCATTACCTTCATGGTCGAGTCTATTTACTGTCTAGTTAACCTCACAGGATCATGATCCTTATAATAACATCAGCAACACACGAGTGTGACTGTCCCATTAATGCTGCGTTGTTTTGTGTAAAGACAAATCGCCATTTAAATCAACACACTCAAGGAGTTTTCCATCATTGTGACGATGTTGAGGTTAATGTTCCACAGTGTTTAATACTTCCAATTCATCCCTCCTCCTTAAAACACAACGGGCCAGGGTCTGACACCCAACTCATCTGCACCTCTGCTGCTGATGCTCGAGTTTGGTCTCACCTGTCTGAACTGACCGAGGTCAAGTCTAAGATAGACACAAAAAGTTGGTGTAACCCAGCGAGACAGGCATCTTCAGTTTTCCTGAATATACCTGCTCCACTGACTTGTGGAGGTCAAGTCAATGGGGTTTTCTAATGCTGAGATTGGCAGATTTTTGATTAGTACGGGTGGCAGGGGCAGTGAGGAGAAGGCAGGAGAATGGAGCTGAGAAGGAAAAAACAGATCAGCCACGATTGAATGGCGGAGTTGACTCGATGGGCTGAATGGCCTATTTCTGCCCCCGGGCAGCACATGAGACCATTCAGCCCATCTTGTCGTGACCCCCTTTTTCCATAGCTGCAAAATTTACATCTTCTTTCAAAAGGATGTTTAGATTTTTTAGTCCCTTTTGAAAATTAAAATCCACTCCACTCTCTTGCCGCTTCACGTTGTGCAATGTAACTTGAAACTAAAGCAAACCTTTGAAACAAAAAAACCTCCTTGCTTGGCACGGTGGCGCAGCAGTAGAGTTGCTGCCTTACAGCGAATGCAGCGCCTGAGACCCAGGTTCGATCCCGACTACGGGTGCTGTCTGTACGGAGTTTGCACGTTCTCCCCGTGACCTGCGTGGGTTTTCTCTGAGATCTTCGGTTTCCTCCCACACTCCAAAGACATAGAAAACATAGAAAATAGGTGCAGGAGTAGGCCATTCGGCCCTTCGAGCCTGCACCGCCATTCAATATGATCATTGCTGATCATCCAGCTCAGTATCCTGTACCTGCCTTCTCTCCATATCCCCCTGATCCCTTTAGCCACAAGGGCCACATCTAACTCCCTCTTAAATATAGCCAATGAACTGGCCTCAACTACCTTCTGTGGCGGAGAATTCCACAGATTCACCACTCTCTGTGTGAAAAAAAAGTTCTCATCTCGGTCCTAAAAGACTTCCCCCTTATCCTTAAACTGTGACCCCTTGTTCTGGACTTCCCCAACATCGGGAACAATCTTCCTGCATCTAGCCTGTCCAACCCCTTAAGAATTTTGTAAGTTTCTATAAGATCCCCCCTCAATCTTCTAAATTCCAGCGAGTACAGGTTTGTAGGTTAATTGGCTTGGTAAATGTAAAAATTGTCCCCAGTGTGTGTAGGATAGTGTTAGTGTGCGGGGATCGCTGGTCGGTGCGGACTCGGTGGGCCGAAGGGCCTGTTTCCACGCTGTATCACTAAACTATGGTAAACACATACAAATCCATCAAAACTGAGCCTCAAACTCCCCGTAAGGTTTTGGTTTCACGTGTAACACTGAACCCTTTTGTAAAACAATGCAAAAGTCAACGGAATGGATAGAAAGCAGGCCATAGTTACGTGAGCAATGTTAATGACCTGTATAGTGCTGCATGCCGGTGTATGCTTGCTGTAGAGGATCGGCCACTGTCGGACTTTGAGCTAGGAAGACAATAAAGAGAGAGAGAGGAAGAAGAAAATTAACTAAGGCAGATTCAACACTGGAAAATACGAGAATACAGCTACATACCCAAGCAAAATGGATCAAATTCATAGATCCATCCAGCTATAGACAATAGACAATAGACAATAGGTGCAGGAGTAGGCCATTCAGCCCTTCGAGCCAGCACCGCCATTCAATGCGAACATGGCTGATCACTCTCAATCAGTACCCCGTTCCTGCCTTCTCCCCATACCCCCTCACTCCGCTATCCTTAAGAGCTCTATCCAGCTCTCTCTTGAAAGCATCCAACGAACTGGCCTCCACTGCCTTCTGAGGCAGAGAATTCCACACCTTCACCATTCTCTGACTGAAAAAGTTCTTCCTCATCTCCCTCCGTTCTAAATGGCCTACCCCTTATTCTTAAACTGTGGCCCCTTGTTCTGGACTCCCCCAACATTGGGAACATGTTTCCTGCCTCTAATGTGTCCAATCCCCTAATTATCTTATATGTTTCAATAAGATCCCCCCTCATCCTTCTAAATTCCAGTGTATACAAGCATGCAAACAGTCCCTTTGGCCCACAAGACAGACACAAAATGCTGGAGTAACTCAGCGGGACAGGCAGCATCACTGGAGCGAAGGAATGGGTGACGTTTGGGGTCGAGACCTTTCTAGTCCCCTTCAGTTTCAGTTTAGTTTATTGTCACGTGTACCGAGGTACAGTGCAAAGCTTTTGTTGCGTGCTAACCAGTCAGCGGAATGACAACACATGATTACAATCGAGCCGTTTACAGTGTACAGATATGGTTTCAAGGTTTCAAGGCCAGTTTATTGTCATATGTACCAATTAAGGTACAGTGAAATTTGAGTTACCATACATGATAAGGGAATAGCGTTTAGTACAAGGAGAAGCCAGCAAAGTCCGAACAAGGGTAGTCCAAGGGTCACCAATGAGGCAGAGAGTAGTCAAAATTCAAAAGGAAACATAGAAAATAGGTGCAGGAGTACGCCATTCGGCCCTTCGAGCCAGCACCGCCATTCAATATGATCAAGGCACGCCTTTGGCCCACAATGTCTGTATCGAACATAATGTCAAGACCAATTCTTATCTGCCTCCACATGATCCATACCCCTCCATTCCCTGCATATCCACGTGTCGATCCAAAAGTCTCTTAAATGCCACTATCGTGTCTGCCTCCACCAACACCCTTAGCAAAGCGTTCCAGGTGAGGTTGCCAACTGTCTTACTCCCAAATAAGGGACAAGGTGACGTCACCGCCCCGCGGCCCACGTGACCTCACCCAGCCAGTGGCCACGTGCTCCTGCTCCAACAATGGCTGCTGCCCGGGCCGGGAGGCGGGTTGCTATGCAACCTCCGCTAGGCGGCGCCCGGGCCTCCGGACCTACACTGTCCGGACCTACACTGTCTGGACCTACATTGTCCGGACCTACACTGTCTGGACCTACACTGTCCGGACCTACACTGTCCGGACCAACACTGTCCGGACCTACATTGTCCGGACTTACACTGTCCGGACCTACACTGTCCGGACCTACACTGTCCGGGCCTACACTGTCTGGGCCTACAGCATCTGGGCCTACAGCGCCTGCCGGGCCTAATACGGGACAAGGGCGGTCCCGTACGGGACAAACCAATTTAGCCCAAAATACGAAATGTCCCAGCAAATACGGAACAGTTGGCGACTCTATGTTCCAAGCACCCACCAACCTCTGTGTAAAAAAACACGTCCTCTGCACGTCTCCTTTAAACTTTGCCCTCTCATCTTAAAGCTATGCCCTTTAGTATTTGATTTTAACATGCTGGCAAAAGTCATGACTGTATGGTACTTCCATGGTGTGGAGAAAGCACCATGACATGATCTAGAGGGTCTGAGCTACAGTGAGAGGTTGAGTAGGCTGGGACTCTATTCCTCGGAGCGCAGGAGGACATTCGGGTTTGAAGGGTGCGTCCTCAATTTGGTAGCCGTGTTTATGAGTCATATAGTCATAGAGTGATACAGCGTGGAAACAGGCACCTTGGCCCAACTTACCCACACCGGCCAACATGTCCCAGCTACACTAGTCCCACCTGCCTGCGCTTGGTCCATATCCCTCCAAACCTGTCCTATCCATGTACTTGTCCAACTGTTTCTTAAACGTTGGGATAGTCCCAGCCTCAACTACCTCCTCCGGCAGCTTGTTCCATACACCCACAACCCACTGTGTGAAAACGTTACCCCTCAGATTCCTATTTAATCTTTTCCCCTTCACCTTGAACCTATGTCCTCTGGTCCACGGTTCCCCCATTCTGTGCATCTACCCGATCTATTCCTCTCATGATTTTGTACACCTCGATAAGATCACCCCTCATCCTCCAGCGCTCCAAGGAATAGAGTCCCAGCCTGCTCAACCTCTCCCTATAGCTCAAACCCTCTAGTCCCGTAAATCTTCTCAGTACCCTTTCAAGCTTGACAATGTCTTTCCTATAACACAGTGAAATGAGGGTAAATGTCGTAAGATCGTAAGTGAGAGGAGCAGAATTAGGCCATTCGGCCCATCAAAGGTCTACTCCGCCATTCAATCGTGGCTGGTCTATCTCTCCCTCCTAACCCCATTCTCCTGCCCTCTCCCCATAACCCCTGACACCCGCACTAATCAACACATCACACCCATCAAACCCATTCTAAATTCTCGGCTGGGTCACAAGGGGCCATCAGTAAACCGGGCTAACCCAGCCCCAATGGACTGTGCAGAGATCGTAATTAAAGACACCAACATTTTGTCAGTCGCTGCTGAATCCCTGAGCTACAGTGAAAAGCTTTTGTTGCGTGCTAACCAGTCAGTGGAAAGACAATACATGATTACAATCAAGCCATTTACAGTGCACAGACGCATGATAAGGGAATCACAAAAAGCTGGAGTAACTCAACGGGTCAGGCAGCATCTCAGGAGAGAAGGAATGGGTCTAGACCCCATCTTCAGTCTGAAGAAGGGTCTCGACCCAAAACGTCACCCATTCCTTCTCTCCCGAGGTGCTGCCTGACCCGCTGAGTTACTCCAGCTTTTTGTGATACCTTTGATTTGTACCAGCATCTGCAGGTATTTTCCGACATGATAAGGGAATAGCGTTTAGTGCAAGGTAAAGCCAGCAAAGTCCAAACAAGGATAGTCCGAGGGTCACCAATGAGGCAGAGAATAGTCGGAATTCACAAGGAAACATAGAAAATAGGTGCAGGAGTAGGCCATTCGGCCCTTCGAGCCATTCAATATGATCATGGCTAATCATCCAAAATCAGTACCCCGTTCCTGCTTTCTCCCCATATCCCTTGATTCCGTTAGGCCGAAGAGCTAAATCTAACTCTCTCTAGAATAACTCCTATATCTAACTCTCTCTCTTGAATACATCAAGAAAGGAGTAGACACCTGTCCAAATCCTGGATTCAAATGTGGATTTAAAAACTGAGTTGATAAATTTTCCGCTGTCAATATCTGCCAACACAATAAAAGTCAGAGAATGACAGGTGAACAAAATAACAAAGAATGTGATGGAAGGCATTGACCTGTAGACGCGGATTTAAAGTCTATCGAAACCAAGCAGGCATATAACTAACTACCTTGCCAATCATCAGTCCAAAATAACGTTTGAATTAAAAGCCGGCAGATATAGCTGGAGAATCTATTCCGTTTGTACTCATGGTTAAATAATATTTAGTACTCCCAATTCGCTAAGTCAATTGGGATCTCTAATGACAGGTATGTAGGTTAATTGACTGGGTAAATGTAAAAAAATTGTCCCTAGTGGGTGTAGGATAGTGTTAATCATATCATATCATATCATATACATACAGCCGGAAACAGGCCTTTTCGGCCCTCCAAGTCCGTGCCGCCCAGCGATCTCCGCACATTAACACTATCCTACACCCACTAGGGACAATTTTTACATTTACCCAGCCAATTAACCTACATACCTGTACGTCTTTGGAGTGTGGGAGGAAACCGAAGATCTCGGAGAAAACCCACGCAGGTCACGGGGAGAACGTACAAACTCCTTACAGTGCAGCACCCGTAGTCAGGATCGAACCTGAGTCTCCGGCGCTGCATTCGCTGTAAAGCAGCAACTCTACCGCTGCGCTACCGTGCCGCCCCAATGTGCGGGGATCGCTGGGCGGCGCGGACTTGGTGGGCCGAAAAGGCCTGTTTCCGCGCTGTATATATATAATATGATATGATGCACCCTAAATTCAGAATTTGTCGTCGTGGCTATCCCTTGAGGTCAAGGATGATGGTCTACGTTCCTTCATGGATTGAAGACGCCCGTGCATGTGTTGTTTAACGTGTACTTGATGTTGCACTCCAAGAAGCACACGGTCCTTCACAAATCAATCAACTCAAGTCAAGTCAAGTCAAATGTATTTGTCACATACACACACACGATGTGCAGTGAAATGAAAGTGGCAATGCCTGCGGGTTGTACACAAAAAGAATTACAGTTACAGCATATAAATAAAGTTAATAAGTTACTATTAGTGTCGACAAAAATTTAGTCTCTGGGGTTATAAAAGTTGACAGTCCTGATGGCCTGTGGGAAGAAGCTCCGTCTCATCCTCTCCGTTTTCACAGCGTGACAGCGGAGGCGTTTGCCTGATCGTAGCATCTGGAACAGTCCGTTACTGGGGTGGTAGGGGTCCCTCATGATCTTGCTTGCTCTGGATCTGCACCCCCTGATGTATAGGTCCTGCAGGGGGACGAGTGTAGTTCCCATGGTGCGTTCTGCCGAACGCACTACTCTCTGCAGGGCCATCCTGTCCTGGGCAGAGCTGTTCCCAAACCAGACTGTAATGTTGCCAGACAGGATGCTCTCTACAGCCCCAGAGTAGAAGCAATGAAGGATCCTCAGAGACACTCTGAATTTCCTCAGCTGTCTAAGGTGGTAAAGGCGCTGCTTAGCCTTACCCACCAGTGCGGCAATGTGCGTTGCCCACGTCAGATCCTCTGCGATGCGGACTCCCAAGTATTTAAAACTGCTCACCCTATCCACAATAGACCCATTTATCTCCAGTGGCGTGTACGTCCTTGGATGTTTAGCCCTTCTGAAGTCCACAATCAGCTCCTTTGTTTTAGTGACATTCAAGAGGAGGCTGTTGTCCTGACACCAGAGTGCCAGATCAGCCACCTCCTCCCGGTAGGCCTTCTCATTGTTGTTGGAGATCCGGCCATTCCAATGGCAAGGGAACCATGACGATTGGAGCTGATAGATCTGTTGCAGCCTTCACAGCCGTTGAGTTCAAGATAGCTTCGTCCGCCTGGTCTGCCGTTGAGGTCTTGTAGTTTGGATCGTTCTTAGTCCGGAGCCTCATCCTCCACCTTACCGCCAAGGGTGGCCCTCCCAGAAGCCAGTGCTTCCAACGGCATCGCTCTCGGAATCATGGGGACACGCCCAAGCCTCTTCACCACGACAAGGTGAACGATCCGAAGAAATAATACTCTGGAGGTTAGAGTTCTGACATAGCTAGAGCCAAATCCTACAGTATTATCTACCGATTATCTAACTACTATCTACCTCATTGGTAACCCTCAGACTATCTTTGATCAGACTTTATAGACAATAGACAATAGACAATAGGTGGAGGAGGAGGCCATTCGGCCCTTCGAGCAAGCACCGCCATTCAATGTTATCATGGCCGATCATTCTCAATCAGTACCCCGTTCCTACCTTCTCCCCATACCCCCTGACTCCGCTATCCTTAAGAACTCTATCTAATTTTACTGGAATTAACTTGCACTAAACATTATTTCCTTATCATACATATAAAATTATTTAGGCTTTGGACAGGCTAGATGCAGGAAAAATGTTCCCCATTTTGGGGGAGTCCAGAACCAGGGGTCACAGTTTAAGAATAAGGGATAGGCCATGTAGGACTGAGATGAGGAAAAACCTTTTCACCCAGAGAGTTGTGAATCTGTGGAATTCTCTGCCACAGAAGGCAGTGGAGGCCGATTCACTGGATGTTTTCAAGAGAGAGTTAGATAGAGCTCTTAGGGGTTACAGAAATCAAGGGATATGGGGAGAAAAATCTAAAATCAAACACCCATTTGCACTATTTGTTTAGTTTCGTTTAGTTTACTGCGCAGAAACAGGCCCTTCGGCCCACCGAGTCCGGCCCGACCAGTGTTCCCTGCACACTAACACTATCCTACACACACTAGGGACAATTTTACATTTACACCAAGCCAACTAACCTACAAATCTGTACGTCTTTGGAGTGTGGGAGGAAACGGAAGATCTCGGAGAAAACCCACGCAGGTCATGGGGAGAACGTACAAACTCCGTACAGACGGCGCCCGTAGTCAGGATCGAACCCGGGTCTCTGGCGCTGTAAGACAGTAACTCTACCGCTGCGCCACCGTGCCACCCATGCTTATATCAGTTCCATTTTTCTAATTCTCCCCACATTTCCATCAATTCTCCCAAGATTCTGCCATTCACCGATACACCAGGGACAATTTACAACGGCCAATTAACTTACAAACTAGCACATCTTTAGGATGTGGGTGGAAATCAGAATACTCGAAGCTGCCTGGTCTTCTGGGGAACGTGCAAACTCCGCACAGACAGGATTGAACCTGAGTCTCCGGCACTGCATTATCGGGTACTTTTAAAGCGGAGATTTATAGATTCTTGATTAGTACGGGTGTCAAAAGCTACGGGGAGAAGGCAGGAGAATGGGGTTAGGAGGGAGAGATAGATCAGCCATGATTATAAGGCCTGGATAGTGTGGATGTGGAGAGGATGTTTCCACTAGTGGGAGAGTCTAGGACTAGAGGTCATAGCCTCAGAATGAAAGGACATTCTTTTAGGAAGGAGTTGAGGAGGAATTTCTTTAGTCAGACGGTTGCCACAGAATGCTATGGAGGCCAGGTAGCTTTGAGGTTTTTTTGCACCTTCTTTCACAAGTAAACAACGATACATTAGCTGTCTAAATAATAAATGAACAAGTGGATTAAATACGTAGGTGACTGAATTAAGGGATAGGATGTTGAATAGGTAATTGTATGCTTTAATTCGGAGAATAAAATGAAAGAATAGGGACATCTTTGGCTAGGGGATAGATAGATGATGGATGTGTAGACAACTTGAAGAAATAACTGGTTAAATAAAATAGCTAGATGGATGAGTAGATTGATAGGCGGAAAAGCTGGATGATATTGCAAAGTCTGGACAGATGTTTAGTTCAGATAGATAGATTAGTTTGGTAGGAAAGAAATAGGTATATACAAGGCTTTGATGGAAAGATGCTAGGTAGAATTACATAGATAGTCATTGGGCAAATCATTAGAGCAGTTGTCAAGCTTGGATAAAAGGATGGATTGTCGAGGTAGGTAAATAGATTACTTTGATAATTGGATGCATTACAGTACAGAACTCGGATAGATTTATTGACGTGCCGGCAAACGGACAGATAGCTTGATTAAAATAGACTCCCGACGCAAAATAAATTTCTGTCCTCTGAGAAAAAAAAAAAAATCTCTCCAAACAAGTGAAGAAAAATGATTGAGTTGTTTCCATAAAGGTTGCAAAAACAAAGCACGGACCAGTTATTGACAGAGAAAAAAAAATTACAATTACTGTTATCAAGCAGGGCTAGTGGAGAAATGCCACGATGGATTTCAATTATATTTCTTTGATGACAAAGGCATTGATCAGATTTGCTGAATTGATATGCCAGCAACTTAAAGAAACCGACTCACAAGCCTTGCCAGGTTTTCTTTAAATTTACTTCATAACTATACGAGCAGGTGCCATTTATATTTTAGGAGTAAGTGGAAATGTCAGTAAGTACAAATTATGAGCGGGTTTTTACAAGGAATTCAATAGACAATAGACAATAGGTGCAGGAGTAGGCCATTCGGCCCTTCGAGCCAGCACCACCATTCAAGGTGATCATGGCCGATCATTCTCAATCAGTACCCCGTTCCTGCCTTCTCCCCATACCCCCTGACTCCGCTATCCTTAAGAGCTCTATCAAGCTCTCTCTTGAGTGCATTCAGAGAATTGGCCTCCACTGCCTTCTGAGGCAGTGAATTCCACAGATTTACAACTCTCTGACTGAAAAAGTTTTTCCTCATCTCCGTTCTAAATGGCCTACCCCTTATTCTTAAACTGTGGCCCCTGGTTCCGGACTCCCCAACATTGGGAACATGTTTCCTGCCTCTAACGTGTCCAACCCCTTAATAATCTTATATGTTTCGATAAGATCCCCTCTCATCCTTCTAAATTCAAGTGTATACAAGCCTAGCCGCTCCAGTCTTTCAACATATGACAGTCCCGCCATTCCGGGAATTAACCTAGTAAACCTACGCTGCACGCCCTCAATAGCAAGAATATCCTAGCTCAAATTTGGAGACCAAAACTGCACACAGTACTCCAGGTGCGGTCTCACTAGGGCCCTGTACAACTGCACACAGTACTCCAGGTGCGGTCTCACTAGGGCCCTGTACAACTGCACACAGTACTCCAGGTGCGGTCTCACTAGGGCCCTATACAACTGCACACAGTACTCCAGGTGCGGTCTCACTAGGGCCCTGTACAACTGCACACAGTACTCCAGGTGCGGTCTCACTAGGGCCCTATACAACTGCACACAGTACTCCAGGTGCGGTCTCACCAGGGCCCTGTACAACTGCACACAGTACTCCAGGTGCGGTCTCACTAGGGCCCTATACAACTGCACACAGTACTCCAGGTGCGGTCTCACTAGGGCCCTATACACTACCTAATGGTAGCTTTATAAGTTCCATGTACATTGTGGCCGTTTCCCATTGTCTACATAATAAGCTCACTAGTGTTGGACCGTAACTGAAGATGCTGGTTTAAACCGAAGATAGCCACAAAAAGCTGGAGTAACTCAGCGGGACAGGCAGCATCTCTGGAGAGAAGGAATGGGTGACGTTTCGGGTCGAGACCCTTCTTCAGACTGTGGTGGGCTGAAGATTACGATTCCATGCTGTATCTCTCAATCCATCTTTCTCAATTAGGACTAAGTTGCAGACTGCAGGTAATGGCAGTTTCTATACCTTCTCAAAGTCCAACTTTGATAGCCATTACTGCTCTGGGATGTGGTGGGGTTATACCTTATGCACACACCTGCAAGGGTCTCGACCCGAAGCGTCACCCATTCCTTCTCTCCAGAGATGCTGCCTGTCCCGTTGAGTTACTCCAGCTGTTTGCATCTACCTTCAATCACACAGGTAGTCAACAGCTAATAATGGCCTGTTGTTGCATATCTTTCAATAGTGCATCTCTCGATATCTCCTTCTATATAAACTTGTTTCCCTGCCATCTGACTCTGCAGTTTCTTCCTACATATACAAAACATTGGCTCATTAATTGTGACTGACCATAATTTGCTGAAAGAGATCTGTTTATTACAACAAAAAAAAGTTCTGGTTATGCCAACATTATCTTGCAATTACTTGTGCATAAATAGATTCTACCTCGATACGCCATTTTAAAAATCCATTTGACTGATGGATTCCACCTTAATGAGATACAATTGCGTTCTATTGCCACGGCACCATGCTCAATTATGATAATTACAGAAGGGTTCAAAGTCATATTAGCGGGATTATGGAAATGAACACATCTTATTAAACTGAGCCGGGCACAGCTCGGTAACTTCACAGTGACAAAAAAAAAATGACGTGCAGACTTGAATAATTAGCAAAAATGGTTAATTAAGGATCGCAAAGCTGTGGGTAGAGAGTTTGAGAGCTCGAAGGCAAAGCTTGAAGCAAGGTTGAACAGTGTGCCACCACACATTCTTCCATTGATTTAGCTAAGAGCCAGTGGCCTTCAGAGCAAATATATCCCATGTTTAGGGTTGCCAACTTCCTCACTCTCAAATACAGGACAAGGTGACATCACCGCCCCGCGCCCCACGTGACCTCACCCAGCCAGCGGCCACGTGCTCCCGCTCCACCAATGGCGGCCGCCATTGGTGGAGCGGGAGCACGTGGCTGCTGGCTGGGAGAGGTCACGTGGGGCGCGGGGCGGTGACGTCACCCTTTGTCCCTTCTTTGGGAGTGAGGAAGTTGGCAACCCTACTAATGCGGGACAAGGGCGGTCCCGTATGGGACAAACTAATTTAGCCCAAAATACGGGATGTCCCGGCTAATACGGGACAGTTGGCAACCCTAGTGGACAGTGTAATTTGAAAGAGAGGATGGTTTATTTTCAAAAAAACATATAATGTATGACAGGTCTTCTAAAAATTAAACACAGTGCGCTGGAATGGGCATCGCGGACTTTTCACCGTCCGGCGCGGCCTGAAATAGGCAGCGGGATTTTTCTCTGCCCGGCGGGGGCTTCAATGTCCGCCCCGACGTGCAGCGGCAGCAGCAGCGGCGGCGTCTTCGCCCGCCCCGGATCGCGGGGCTTGGGTCGGCCCGCCGCGGACCTTTCACCGTCCGGCGCAGCCTGGAACGTGGCAACTGCAACAGCCTGACCGCGGGAGAGGACGGGAGGGGAAGAGAGAAGACATTCTGGCCTTCCATCACAGTGAGGAGGGGACTGGAGGAGACTCGCTGTGATGGATGTTTCTTTTTGTTTGATTGTGTGTGTTATTGCTTATTTTTATTGCTCTTATTGATGGGCAATAGACAATAGACAATAGGTGCAGGAGAAGGCCATTCGGCCCTTCGAGCCAGCACCGCCATTCAATGTGATCATGGCTGATCAATCTCAATCAGTACCCCGTTCCTGCCTTCTCCCCATACCCCCTGACTCCGCTATCCTTAAGAGCTCTATCTAGCTCTCTCTCGAATGCATTCAGAGAATTGGCCTCCACTGCCTTCTGAGGCAGAGAATTCCACAGATTCACAACTCTCTGCCTGAAAAAGTTTTTCCTCATCTCAGTTCTAAATGGCCTACCCCTTATTCTTAAACTGTGGCCCCTTGTTCTGGACTCCCCCAACATTGGGAACATGTTTCCTGCCTCTAACGTGTCCAACCCCTTAATAATCTTATAAGTGTCAATATGATCCCCTCTCATCCTTCTAAATTCCAGTGTATACAAGCCTAGTCGCTCCAGTCTTTCAACATACGACAGTCCCGCCATTCCGGGAATTAACCTAGTAAACCTACGCTGCACGCCCTCAATAGCAAGAATATCCTTCCTCAAATTTGGAGACCAAAACTGCACACAGTACTCCAGGTGCGGTCTCACTAGGGCCCTGTACAACTGCAGAAGGACCTCTTTGCTCCTATACTCAACTCCTCTTGTTATGAAGGCCAACATTCCATTGGCTTTCTTCACTGCCTGGACTGTGGGTAATCTTTCATTTCTCAGCACATTTACGTGTATGTGACAAATAAACTTGACTTGACTTGACTTCATATGGGCCCCAGCTATGCCTGCCTCTATGAAGGATATGTCGAACAATCCCTGTTCCGGGCATACAGTAGCCAACATCTCTAATCTCTATCTCCTCCAGAGATGCTGCCTGTCCCTCTGAGTTACTCCAGCGTTTTGTGTCTATCCTCGGTTTCAACCAGTATCTGTGGATCCTTCCTATACACCAACTGGTGGATATCTCCTGTGGTCCCATCTGTCGCTCGATTCCTTGCAACCTGCTCTCCTATGCAAGGCAACCTTAGAATCTCCCCAAAAGATATTGGAAAACGTTCTATTCTTTTTCGGGACCAAAATAACTTGCCCAGAGTCTCAAAGCCTCTGGTTATCCAGTTTCTTCCTTTACAAATGGGTGGGAATGCATTTATAAAAGAGTAAACTAGATGTGTCCAACAAGTACCTTGACAGTTAAAACCCTCTGGATAATCGGGCACCATTTAGTCCTTTTATACAGTGGAACAGATTCTGCTTTCCCGCTCCAACACACCCCCATCTCCATTAATTAGATAGGCACAAAATGCTGGAGTAACTCAGCGGGACAGGCAGCATCTCTGAAGAGAAGGAGTGGGCGACGTTTCGGGTCGAGACCCTCCTTCACACTGAGAGTCAGGGGAGAGGAAGACACAGACATAAGGAAGTGCAAGGTGTGAAAACGAGACATCAAAGGAGATGCAGTTCAAGGAACATGTAGAATAGATCATTGTAGCTTGGGGGAAGGAGACAACGAGGCAAACTGAGATAAATTTTAATCAGGGGGGCAGTCAGGCTGGTCGGAGAACTAGGACGGGGGACTGATCAAGATGGCCAGCTCTGTCCTGGGTTGCCCCCTCGACTCAGTGCAGGCGGTGGGAGAGAGGAGGATGATGGCAAAGCTAACATCGCTGCTGGACAACGACTCCCACCCCATGCAGGACACTGACACTGCACTGAGTAGCTCCTTCAGTGACAGACTCCTTCACCCCAAGTGTGTGAAGGAGAGATATAGGAGGTCCTTCCTCGCTTCCCGCTGCTGTGAGACTGCACAACCAGCACTGCTCCCAGTGTAACAAAGACAATTACCGTAATTTTATTTTTTAATGAAAGCTTATTTATTTTTGCTATCCACTTTGCTGCTGTAATCCTGCAAATTTCCCCGTTGCGGGACGAAAAAAGGATTATTATTATTATTATTATTATTATTATTATCGTTAGCTCGGAGAACAAAGCATAGAGGGAGAAAATTTAGTCAGGGGACAGTCAGACTGGTCGGAGAACGAGGAAGGGGGTTAATTGGATTAATTAATTGCGTTAATTGGATTTATCTTGGTGTATACCTGGGTATGGATGGATGCCATTGGCGTAGATGGTATCTGATGTTGGCTGTCCATTGGTCTGTGGTGGCATGGTACTGAACCCATTGACTCCAATTGATGTAGCTATACTAGGTACAGCTGTGGCATTGATGCCAGGGGGCGTGCTGGTACCTGTGGAAGGAAACAAACAACAGACCATGAAGAAAGTATAAGAAGATAACTGCAGATGCTGGTACAAATCGAAGGTATTTATTCACAAAATGCTGGAGTAACTCAGCAGGTCAGGCAGCATCTCGGGAGAGAAGGAATGGGCGACGTTTCGGGTCGAGACCCTTCTTCAGACTGATGTCAGGTGGGCGGGACAAGGGAAGGATATAGGTGGAGACAGGAAGATAGAGGGAGATCTGGGAAGGGGGAGGGGAAGAGAGGGACAGAGGACAATAGACAAAGACAATAGACAATAGGTGCAGGAGTAGGCCATTCGGCCCTTCGAGCCAGCACCGCCATTCAATGTGATTATGGCTGATCATTCTCAATCAGTACCCCGTTCCTGCTTTCTCCCCATACCCCCTGACTCCGCTATCCTTAAGAGCTCTATCTAGCTCTCTCTTGAATGTATTCAGAGAATTGGCCTCCACTGCCTTCTGATTCACAGATTCACAACTCTCTGACTGAAAAAGTTTTTCCTCATCTCTGTTCTAAATGGCCTACCCCTTATTCTTAAACTGTGGCCCCTGGTTCTGAACTCCCCCAACATTGGGAACATGTTTCCTGCCTGCAACATGTCCAACCCCTTAATAATCTTATACGTTTCGATAAGATCCCCTCTCATTGTTCTAAATTCCAGTGTATACAAAACCTAGTCGCTCCAGTCTTTCAACATATGACAGTCCCGCCATTCCGGGAATTAACCTAGTGAACCTACGCTGCACACCCTCAAAGCAAGAATATCCTTCCTCAAATTTGGAGACCAAAACTGCACACAGTACTCCAGGTGCGGTCTCACTAGGGCCCTGTACAACTGCAGAAGGACATCTTTGCTCCTATACTCAACTCCTCTTGTTATGAATGCCAACATTCCATTGGCTTTCTTCACTGCCTGCTGTACCTGCATGCTTCCTTTCAGTGACTGATGCACTAAGACACCCAGATCACGTTGTACGTCCCCTTTTCCTAACTTGGCACCATTCAAATAATAATCTGCCTTCCTATTCTTACCACCAAAGTGGATAACCTCACACTTATCCACATTAAACTGCATCTGCCATGCATCCGCCCACTCACACAACCTGTCCAAGTCACCCTGCAACCTCATAGCATCTTCCTCACAGTTCACACTGCCATCTAGCTTTGTATCATTGGCAAATTTGCTAATGGTACTTTTAATCCCTTCATCCAAGTCATTGATGTATATTGTAAATAGCTGCGGTCCCAACACCGAGCCTTGCGGTACCCCACTAGTCACTGCCAGCCATTCTGAAAGGGACCCATTTATCCCCACTCTTTGCTTTCTGTCTGTCAACCAACTTTCTATCCATGTCAGTACCCTACCTCCAATACCATGTGCTCTAATTTTGCCCACCAATCTCCTATGTGGGACCTTGTCGAAGGCTTTCTGAAAGTCGAGGTACACCACATCCACCGGCTCTCCCCTGTCAATTTTCCTGGTTACATCCTCAAAAAATTCCAGTAGATTAGTCAAGCACGATTTCCCCTTCGTAAATCCATGCTGACTCGGAACGATCCTGTTACTGCGATCCAAATGCTCCGCAATTTCGTCTTTTATAATGGACTCCAGCATCTTCCCCTCCACTGATGTCAGACTAACTGGTCTATAATTTCCCGTTTTCTCTCTCCCTCCTTTCTTGAAAAGTGGGATAACATTAGCTACCCTCCAATCCACAGGAACTGACCCGGAATCTATAGAACATTGGAAAATCATTACTAATGCGTCCACAATTTCTAGAGCTATCTAAAGTTGGAGAAGTCAATGTTCATACCGCTGGGCTGCAAACTGCCCAGGCGAAATATGAGGTGCTGTTCCTCCAATTTCCGGTGGGCCTCACTATGGCACTGGAGGAGGCCCATGACAGGAAGGTCAGACTGGGAGTGGGAGGGGGAGTTGAAGTGCTCAGCCACCGGGAGATCAGATTGGTTAATGCGGACCGAGCGCAGGTGTTCAGCGAAGCGATCGCCGAGCCTGCGTTTGGTCTCGCCGATGTAAATAATTGACATCTGGAGCAACGGATGCAATAGATGAGGTTGGAGGACGTGCAGGTGAACCTCTGTCTCACCTGGAAAGACTGTTTGGGTCCTTGGATGGAAAGTATACTTTAGTAAGCACAGGCCCTGCAGGGCCTCAAGTCCTGGTTCAGTTTTAGTCAAGAAACACAGATAGAAACATAGAAAATAGGTGCAGGAGGAGACTATTTGGCCCTTCGAGCCAGCACCGCCATTCATTGGGATCATGGCTGATCGTCCCCAATCAGTAACCCGTACCTGCCTTCTCCCCATATCCCTTGATTCCACTAGCCCCTTGAGCTGTATCCAACTCACTTTTAAATCCAACCAGTGTATTGGCCTCCACTGCCCTCTGTGGCAGAGAATTCCACAAATTCTCAACTCTCTGGGTGAAAAGGTTTTTTCTCACCTCAGTTTTAAATGGTCTCCCCTTCATTCTTTGACAGTGGCCCCTGGTTCTGGACTCCCCCAACATTGGGAACATTTTTCCTGCATCTAGCTTTTCCAGTCCTTTCATAATTTTATGTCTCAAAAGAGACGTTTTAGTTTTAGAGAGACAGTTTGGAAACAGACCTCATTGGTTTTCTCCAGGTTTCCTCAGATTTGTAGGTTAATTGGTTTCTGTAAATTGTCCTTAGTGTGTTGGATAGAACTAGTGTACTGGGTGACCGCTGGTCAGCATGGAGTCGGTGGGCCGAAGGGCCTGTTTCCATGCTGTATCTCTAAACCGAACCAAAGTTTGTAACGGGCAATTCTGTAAACTCTTCTGTACCACCTCCGAGATCCACACGCGCTTTGTAAACAATAGACAATAGACAATAGACAATAGGTGCAGGAGGAGGCCATTTGGCCCTTCGAGCCAGCACCGCCATTCAATGTGATCATGGCTGATCATTCACAATCAGTACCCCGTTCCTGCCTTCTCCCCATTCCTCCTGACTCCACTATCAGTAAGAGCTCTATCCAACTCTCTCTTGAATGCATTCAGAGAATTGGCCTCCACTGCCTTCTGAGGCAGAGAATTCCACAGATTTATAACTCTCTGAGTGAAAAAGTTTTTCCTCATCTCCGTTCTAAATGGCCTACCCCTTATTCTTAAACTGTGGCCCCTGGTTCTGGACTCCCCCAACATTGGGAACATGTTTCCTGCCTCTAACGTGTCCAACCCCTTAATAATCTTATACGTTTCGATAAGATCTCCTCTCATCCTTCTAAATTCCAGTGTATACAAGCCTAGTCGCTCCAGTCTTTCAACATATGATAGTCCTGCCATTCCGGGAATTAACCTAGTAAACCTACGCTGCACGCCTACGTGGCCCCTGGTTCTGGACTCCCAGATGGCGAGCTCTCACTGTGGCAACCCGTACATTGGGGCAGCACGAATCCATGGCCCATGGAGGTCCATCGCATGACATCGAGGTGCCTTCAACGCTGTTGAGCTGCAGGAGGAAGGGCAAGGGCTGGCGACGGATTGGCCCACATACCTGAGCTCGGCGTCATTGGCGTCGCCACCAGCCCGTTCATGTTGAAGGCTGCCATCTGCTGCATCTGCGCTGCGGCTATGGTGGCCATTGGGTTCAGGTAGGTGCCCTGCGCGGCTGCCATCAATGCCGCCTGCTGCTGCATCAGCTGGAAGAGAGAAGGAGGACTGAGACTCACTGGACGGGAGGCCTCGCCTCGGCCTGCAAATAGCAATGGCGGCGACAGACACGACATCTGCAGTAACTCAGGCAGAGCAGTGTTGAGATATTATCATCGTATATCATATCATATCAGGTTCGATCCTGACTACGGGTGCTGCACTGTAAGGAGTTTGTACGTTCTCCCCGTGACCTGCGTGGGTTTTCTCCGAGATCTTCGGTTTCCTCCCACACTCCAAAGACGTACAGGTATGTAGGTTAATTGGCTGGGTAAAGGTAAAAATTGTCCCTAGTGGGTGTAGGATAGTGTTAATGTGCGGGGATCACTGGGCGGCACGGACTTGGTGGGCCGAAAAGGCCTGTTTCCGGCTGTATATATATGATATGATATGATATATCTACAGCCGGAAACAGGCCTTTTCGGCCCTCCAAGTCCGTGCCACCCAGCGATCCCCGTACATTAACACTATCCTACACCCACTAGGGACAATTTTTACATTTACCCAGCCAATTAACCTACATACCTGTACGTCTTTGGAGTGTGGGAGGAAACCGAAGATCTCGGAGAAAACCCACGCAGGTCACGGGGAAAACGTACAAACTCCTTACAGTGCAGCACCCGTAGTCAGGATCGAACCTGCGTCTCCGGCGCTGCATTCGCTGTAAAACAGCAACTCTACCGCTGTGCTACCGTGCCGCCCTACTTTGTTGTATCCCAAGGACTACTTTGTTTGCCTGCGTAGTAATGTGTATATAAGAGATTGGTGTGATTAGGTGGTCACTCTGGTTCCAGGTGGCCACGGAATAAACAGCCTGGAGTTAAGCTCCAGCATTGTAACCTTTTACACACGTTTACTTGTGGTCCGTCCAGAGTCTCAACACAGGTACAACAGGTACCGGACCACAAAGTACAACAAGCAGCATCTCTGGAGAGGAGGAATGGGCAAAGTTTCGGGTGGAGACCTTTATCCCTAACCAGTCTGAAGGAGGGTCTTGACCCGAAACGTCACCCATTCTTTCTCTCCAGAGATGCTGCCTGTCCCAATAGACAATAGACAATAGGTGCAGGAGGAGGCCATTTGGCCCTTCGAGCCAGCATCACCATTCAATGTGATCATGGCTGATCATTCCCAATCAGTACCCCGTTCCTGCCTTCTCCCCATACCCCCTGACTCCGCTATCCTTAAGAGTTCTATCTAGCTGAGTTACTGCAGCATTTTGTGTCTATCTTCGGTTTAAACCAGCAACTGCAGTTTCACCAATTTGTTTCACCAATTGCTGTTAGGTTTTAGAGTTATAGATAGAGACAGAGAGCTTGGAAACAGGCCCTTTTCGGCCAACTTGCCCACGCCGCCCAACATGCCCCATCTACACTGGTCCTAGCTGCCTGCATTTGGTCCATATCCCTCCAAACCTGCCTGTCCACGTACCTGTCTAATTGTTTCTTAAAAGTGTTTGAGATGTAAAAGGGGGAGGAAGGGAATATTATTTCCCTCTGAAGAAGGGTCTCGATCCGAAACGTCACCCATTCCTTCTCTCCAGAGATGCTGTCTGTCCCGCTGAGTTACTCCAGCTTTCTGTGTCTATCTTCAGCGTAAACATTGAATTCCCCAATTTCCTTAAACTAACTCCCCCCCCCCCCCCAAGCTACCCCCATTTCTCCCCTACACACCTGCCTCCTCAACCCCTCCTACACAAGACCCACCTGCCTGTGTTGGGTCCATATCCCTCCAAACCTGTCCTATCCACGTACCTGTCTAATTGCCACTTGAACGTTGCGATAGTCCCAGCCTCAACTACCTCCTCTGGCAGCTCGTTCCGTACACCCACCACCCTCTATGTGCAAATGTTACCCCTCAGATTCCTATGAAATGTTTCCCCTTTCACCTTGAGTGATGTGAAGGTGGGATAAAGCGGAATTGGTGTGAATGGGTGATCGATGGGCGGGGTGAACTGGATGGGCCGAAGGGCCTGTTTCCGCGCTGCCTCCTTCCAGTCAAGCCATGGAATGCGGTGAGATGGCATTGTGGTTGGCACAATGCCCGGTTACCTACCGCCTGAGTGTAAGCCCCATAGGCTCCAAACTGGATTGCCATTGGGTTGAACATGCCCAGTTGTCCTGCCATCTGATGCATACGTCTCAGAGTACGCTCCTTATCCGTGTCGGCAAACTTCACCACCAGACTCGATGATGCTCCCTGAAGAAAGGAGGAGAGATTTAGACACTAGACAATAGGTGCAGGAGGAGGCCATTCGGCCCTTCCAGCCAGCACCGCCATTCACTGTGATCATGGCTGAACATCCACAATCAGTTCAAGCACAAGTTCAAGTCAAGTTTAGTTTATTTGTCACGTACACATACACGATGTGCAGTGAAATGAAAGTGGCAATGCCTGCGGATTGTGCACAAAAAAGAATTACAGTTACAGCATATAAATCAAGTTAATAATTTAATATAGAGAAGACAAAATTTAGTCCCTGGAGTTATAAAAGTTGACAGTCCTGATGGCCTGTGGGAAGAAACTCCGTCTCATCCTCTCCGTTTTCACAGCGTGACAGCGGAGGCGTTTGCCTGACCGTAGCAGCTGGAACAGTCCGTTGCTGGGGTGGTAGGGGTCCCTCATGATCTTACTTGCTCTGGATCTGCACCGTTCCTGCCTTCTCCCCATACCCCCTAACTCCGTTTTAGTTCAGTTTAGAGATACAGTGCGGAAACAGGCCCTTTCGGCCCACCGGGTCCGCGCCGACCAGCGATCCCCACACATTAACACCATCCTACACCCACTAGGGACAATTTTTAAAAAACATTTACCAAACCAATTAACCTACATACCTGTACGTCTTTGGAGTGTGGGAGGAAACCGACGATCTCGGAGAAAAACCCACGCAGGTCACGGGGAGAACGTACAAACTCCGTACAGACGGCGCCTGTAGTCGGGATCGAACCCGGGTCTCCGGAGCTGCATTCGCTGTAAGGCAGCAACTCTACCGCTGCGCCACCGTGACCGCCCAGATGTTCAGGGCAAGAGCAAACTCTTGGATGGCCAGTCATGAGGTCCTAAGTGATAGGAGTAGAACTAGACCACTCGGCCCATCAAATCTACTCCGTACTAATCGAGAATCTATCTATCTATCTCTGCCTTAAAAGTATCCACTGACTTGGCCTCCACAGCCTTCTGTGGCATTGAGTTCCACAGATCCACCACCCTCTGACTAAAATAAATGTCTCCTGATCTCCTAAAAGAACGGCCTTTAATTCTGAGACTATGACCTCCAGTTCCAGACTCTCCCACTAGTGGAAACATCTTCTCCACATCTACTCCATGCGAGCCTTTCACTATTCTGTACGTTTCAATGAGGTCCCCCCCCTCATCCTTGTAAACTCCAGCGAGTACAGGCCCAATGCCGACAAACGCTCATCATAGGTTAACCCACTCATTCCTGGGATCGTTCTTGTAAACCTCCTCTGGACCCTCTCCAGAGCCAGCACATCCTTCCTCAGATAAGGTGCCCAAAATCTCTCACAATATTTTCAAATGTGGCCTGACCAGCAACTTATAGAGCATTACATCCCTGTTTTTTTTTATACAAGCTCTCTCGAAATAAATACTATATCACAAAATGTATGTCCAACATCACCATGACTAACCATTCACTCCATTGGCCTTGGCTGCCTGGTGTGAATTGAATTGAATTGAGTTGAATACTTTATTTGCTTATCACAAAATGCTGGAGTAACTCAGCGGGTCAGGCAACATCCCCGGAGAGAAGGAATGGGTGACGTTTCGGGTCAATAGACAATAGACAATAGGTGCAGGAGTAGGCCATTCAGCCCTTCGAGCCAGCACCGCCATTCAATGCGATCATGGCTGATCACTCTCAATCAGTACCCCGTTCCTGCCTTCTCCCCATACCCCCTCACTCCGCTATCCTTAAGAGCTCTATCCAGCTCTCTCTTGAAAGCATCCAACGAACTGGCCTCCACTGCCTTCTGAGGCAGAGAATTCCACACCTTCACCACCCTCTGACTGAAAAAGTTCTTCCTCATCTCCGTTCTAAATGGCCTACCCCTTATTCTTAAACTGTGGCCCCTTGTTCTGGACTCCCCCAACATTGGGAACATGTTATCTGCCTCTATTGTGTCCAATGCCCTAATTATCTTATATGTTTCAATAAGATCCCCCCTCATCCTTCTAAAGTCCAGTGTATACAAGCCCAATCGCTCCAGCCTTTCAACATACGACAGTCCCGCCATTCCGGGAATTAACCTAGTGAACCTACGCTGCACGCCCTCCATAGCAAGAATATCCTTCCTCAAATTTGGAGACCAAAACTGCACACAGTACTCCAGGTGCGGTCTCTCCAGGGCCCGGTACAACTGTAGAAGGACCTCTTTGCACCTATACTCAACTCCTCTTGTTACGAAGGCCAACATTCCATTGGCTTTCTTCACCCTTCTTCAGACTGAAGTCAGAGGAGGGGGCGGGAGAAAGATAGGATGTAGTTGGATTCAGGAAGACAGTGGGAGAACTGGGAAGGGGGAGGGAAAAGAGAGGGACAGAGGAGCTATCTGAAGTTAGAGAAGTCAATGTTCATACCGCTGAGGTGTAAGCTGCCCAAGTGAAATCTGAGGTGCTGTTTCTCCAGTTTGCGCTGGGCCTCACTCTGACAATGGAGGAGGCCCATGTCAGAAAGGTCAGTCTGGGAATGGAAGGTGGGGGAGTTGAAGTGCTGAGCCACCGGGAGATCAGGTTGGTTAAGGCGGACTGAGCGAAGGTGTTGCTGACCTTGCCAAGGTATGCAAATAGTCGCCACATAAAGGGCGATTACAAAGTTACAAACCCCCCCCCCCCCCCACCCCATGCCAGTCCCCCCTTTTTCTTCCCTCCCCTCCTCCCTCCCTCATGGCAGGTCCCATGCTGGATCCATCAAGAAAGGCGCCACATAAATGCAGCCCTCTCTTCCTCTCATCCAGCCTCACTGACTGACCATTAATTTCGCTGGCAACCTGTTTTTTTTAAAAAAAGCTTCGTTAGATGTTCATTTGCCACGTGAATGGACAACGAAAATAATAGTTTCAAAAAATTGCTTCCCTTGGGAAAAAAAGAACACATTTTTGACTCCGGCTACTTTACCAAAGTGAATTTTGTATGAATTGCCAAGTCCTTCATCCATCAAAGATGGCATGTAAATAAAAATCAATTCCTTAGTTCCTTTCACAACGGATCGCTGGTCAGTGCGGACTCGGTGGGCCGAAGGGCCTGTTTCCGCGCTGAAAGGCTGGAGCAATTAGGCTTGTATACACTGGAATTTAGAAGGATGAGGGGGGATCTTATTGAAACATATAAGATAATTAGGGGATTGGACACATTAGAGGCAGGAAACATGTTCCCAATGTTGGGGGAGTCCAGAACAAGGGGCCACAGTTTAAGAATAAGGGGTAGGCCATGTAGAACGGAGATGAGGAAGAACTTTTTCAGTCAGAGAGTGGTGAAGGTGTGGAATTCTCTGCCTCAGAAGGCAGTGGAGGCCAGTTCGTTGGATGCTTTCAAGAGAGAGCTGGATAGAGCTCTTAAGGGTAGCAGAGTGAGGGGGTATGGGGAGAAGGCAGGAACGGGGTACTGATTGAGAGTGATCAGCCATGATCGCATTGAATGGCGGTGCTGGCTCGAAGGGCTGAATGGCCTCCTCCTGCACCTATTGTCTATTGTCTATTGTCTATTGTATCTCTAAACTAAACTACAGGATGGCATTTTTCTGAGCTGCGGAATTAATTCTGTCCGATAGTTCACTCAGTGTACAATTTATTGGGTGATTCTGATGAAGGAACAATGTAATAAAGGTCTTTGAAAAATACATTGACCTGGTAGCTTAAGTGGATTTTAACTGTTGTCCAAGTCTTAAGAATAACAGGCAACGTTGTGATGTTTTACACAAATATAGTTAGACAATAGTTGAACTTTCTTAGATACAAAAAGCTGGAGTAACTCAGCGGGTCAGACAGTATCTCTGGAGAGAAGGAATGGGTGACATTTTGGGTCGATACCGAGGGTTGCCAACAGTCCCGTATTAGCCGGGACATCCCATATTTTGGGCTAAATTGATTTGTCCTTTATGGGACCGCCCTTGTCTAGTATTAGGCCCGGGGGGCGCTGTAGGCCGGGACACTGTAGGCCCGGACACTGTAGGCCCGGACGCTGTAGGCCCGGATGCTGTAGGCCCGGACACTGTAGGCCCGGACACTGTAGGCCCGGACGCTGTAGGCCCGGACGCTGTAGGCCCGGACGCTGTAGGCCCGGATGCTGTAGGCCCGGACGCTGTAGGCCCGGACACTGTAGGCCCGGACACTGTAGGCCCGGACCCTGTAGGCCCGGACACTGTAGGCCCGGACACTGTATGCCCGGACACTGTAGGCCTGGGCGCTGTAGGCCCGGACAGTGTAGTAGGAAAAAAACTGCAGATGCTGGTTAAAATCTGTGTCTACCTTCCCGACAGTGTAGCTTCGGACAGTGTAGGCCCGAAGGCCCAGGCACCGCCTGACGGAGGTTGCCTAGCAACCCGCCTCCCGGCCCGGGCAGCCGCCATTGGTGGAGCGGGATCAAGTGGTCGCTGGCTGGGTGAGGTCACATGGGGCGCAGGGCGGTGATGTCACCCTTTGTCCCGTATTTGGGAGCGAGGAAGTTGGCAACCCTACCCACAAGCAAGAACTTCCCATCGTTCTAATGGGTCAACTGTTGGCAATCCGTGTGGTGGTAGCATTCACTTGGATCAACACAGGATGAGTGAATATCATCTTTACCGAGAGCACAACGCAATCAGCAGTCCAGAAATTATTCCTGAGTTTGTTTTAGTGGTTGACTCACTGGCATGGTTTGGCTTCCGTGAAGACTGTTGATGGCTGTTTGGGCCTCTGCGTGCGATGAATATTTTACAAATGCACAGCCTGCAAGAGGGAAAGAACAAGACAGGATTGCAGACAGTGTTATCTCGATGCATGATTACCACCCGTGATGCTGATACCCAGCTAGGCACACAACACAAACGTGTCATAACATCTGGCCACTCTGCCCATCTATGCATGCTAGCACACTAAACTAAACTGAACTGAACTGAACTGAACTAAGCTAAACTAGACTAGACGAATTGAACTGAAGCGAACTTGTGGTATCAAGCCAGAATAGTCCAATGGTCTCTTCTCAAATGCCATTTTAGACGTTAGACTTTAGAGAGTTAACGCAGAGGCAAGCACTTTGGCCCACCGAGTGTCTGCCAGTCAGTGATCACCCCGTACACCAACACTATCCTACACACACCAGGGCCAATTTTGCAATTTCACCGAAGCCAATTAATGTACAACCCTGTACATCTTTGGTAGTTTGGGAGAAAACTGGAGAAAACCCGCGCAGGTCACGGGGAGAACGTACAAACTCCGCACAGACAGCACCCGTAGTCAGGATCGAAGCTGGGTCTCTGGCGCTGTGAGGCAGCAACTCTACCACTGCGCCACCGTGCCGCTCTTTTTCTTGGTATCACATTCGGTACGGACATAGTGGGCTGAAGGGCCTGTTCCAGTGCTGCACTGTTCTATGTTCTATGTGAGACATCTAATCTTGGAGGAGAGCAAGGATTGAAGGAGAGATAACCAACCTTTGCTTGTTCCATCGGGACCTCTAAGTATGGTGCACTCTTCGATTGAACCAAAAGATTCAAACAGCTGTCTCACATCATCCTCAGTTTGTTGTTTCCCCAGCATGCCCACAAAGAGCTTTCTGTCTTCTGAAACAAAGAAAGGGCATCTTAATCCTCAAAGGTTTTAGTTTAGTTTAGTTTAGTTTAGAGATACAGCGCGGAAACAGCCCTTCAGTCCACCGAGTCCGCACCGACCGGTGATAGAAACATAGAAACATAGAAAATAGGTGCAGGAGTAGGCCATTCGGCCCTTCTAGCCTGTACCGCCATTCAATATGATCATGGCTGATCATCCAACTCAGTATCCCGTACCTGCCTTCTCTCCATACCCCCTGATCCCTTTAGCCACAAGGGCCACATCTAACTCCCTCTTAAATATAGCCAATGAACTGGCCTCAACTACCTTCTGTGGCAGAGAATTCCACAGATTCACCACTCTCTGTGTGAAAAAAAACTTTCTCATCTCGGTCCTAAAAGACTTCCCCCTTATCCTTAAACTGTGACCCCTTGTTCTGGACTTCCCCAACATCGGGAACAATCTTCCTGCATCTAGCCTGTCCAACCCCTTAAGAATTGTGTAATCCCCGCACACTAACACTATCCTACACACACTAGGGACAATTTTCATTTGCACCAAGCCAATTAACCTACAAACCTGCACGTCTTTGGACTGTGGGAGGAAACCGAAGATCTCAGAGAAAACCTACGCAGGTCACGGAGAGTACGTACAAACTCCGTGCAGACAGCGCCCGTAGTTGGGGTCGAACCCGGGTCTCTGGCACCGTAAGGCAGCAACTCTACCGCTGCGCCACCAGGTCAAAGGTGCCAAAGGCCATTTCAAATTACTGTGGATTTACTAAGGCATTTTCACACCTTATCCTTCCTTATCTCCCTGTCTCCCTCCTCCCCCTGACACTCAGTCTGAAGAAGGGTCTCGACCCGAAACGTCACCCATTCCTTCTCTCCAGAGATGCTGCACGTCCTGCTGAGTTACTCCAGCTTTTTGTGTCTATATTCGGTTTATACCAGCATCTGTGGTTCCTTCTTACTTATTTGGTGCAAGGTCGACTCCAATAAAGTCAGATTAAAGATGAAAGAATAAAGATTAAAGATTAAAAATTAAAGGTAACTCAGCGGGTCAGGCAGCATCTGTGGAGAACATGGATAGGTGACGTTTCACAGAGTGCTGGAGTAACTCAGCGGGTCAGGCAGCATCTCTGGAGAACATGAATAGGTGACGTTTCACAGAGTGCTGGAGTAACTCAGCGGGTCAGGCAGCATCTCTGGAGAACATGAATAGGTGACGTTTCACAGAGTGCTGGAGTAACTCAGCGGGTCAGGCAGCATCTCTGGAGAACATGGATAGGTGACATTTCAGGTTGGGACCCTTCTTCATTCTAACTGTAGGGGACAAAAGCCAAAATAGAGTCATAGAGTGATACAGTGTGGAAACAGACCCTGATCAACATGTCCCAGCTGATCAACATGTCCCAGCTACACTAGTCCTACCTGCCTGCGTTTATTCCATATCCCTCCAAACTTGTCCTATTCATGTACCTGTCCAAATGTTTCTTAAACGTTGGGATAGTTCCAGCCTCAGCTACCTCCTCTGGCAGCTTGTTCCACACACCCACCACCCTTTGCGTGAAAAAGTTACCCCTCAGATTCCTATTATTAGAGGAAGGCATTTTGACAGCAAATATGACAAGGGAAGAAAGAGGTTCTGGGAAAGTGTGGCTCTAAGTGACTTGAAAGGGCAGAGTCTTGAAAACTTACTGCCCACTGAAACTCCCAGGTCTCGGTTCTGTGAGAGTTTAGTTTAGAGATACAGCATGGAAACAGGCCCTTCGGCCCACCGAGTCCGCACCGACCAGCGATCCCCGAACATTAACACTATCCTACACACACACACACACAAGGGACAAATTGCAATTATACCAAGCCAATTATCCTGCCAACCTGTATGTATTTGGAGTGTGGGAGGAAACCGGAGCACCCGGAGAAAACCCACGCAAGTCACGGGGAGAACGTTCAAACTCCGTACAGACAAGCACCCTTAGTCAGGATTAAACCCGGGTCTCTGGCGCTGTAAGGCAGCAACTCTACCACTGCACCACTAGTGTTGAACATTTCCACTCTGGGAAAAGGTTTCTGACTGTCTACCCTATCTGCGACTCTCATCGTTTTATACACATCTATCACGTCCCCCCCTCAACCTCCGATGTTCCGCAGAAAACAATCCAAGTCTGTTTCCACCTCTCTCTCCCTGTATCTGAAACCCTCTAATCCAGGCAACATTCTGGCAATCCTCCTCTGCTGCACGGTGGCGCAGCGGTAGAGTTGCTGCCTCACAGCGCCAGAGACCCGGGTTCGATCCTGACTACGGGCGCTGTCAGTACGGAGTTTGTACGTTCTCCCCGTGACCTGCGTGAGTTTTCGCCGAGATCTTCGGTTCCCTCCCACACTCTAAGGACGTACAGGTTTGTAGGTTAATCGGCTTGGTTTAAATGAAAAAAGCCTGGGTAGGATAGTGTTAGTGTGCGGGGATCGCTGGTCGGCGCGGACTCGGTGGGCCGAAGGGCCTGTTTCCTTGCTGTATCTCTAAACTAAACTAAACTAGGCTTGTATACACTGCAATTTAGAAGGATGAGAGGGGATCTTAGACTCACTGTGATGGATGTTTCTTTTTTTGTCTGTTTTTGGGGTTGTGTAATTTGCCTATTTTAGTGCTTTTATTGTGTAATCTGCCTATTTTAATGCTTTTATTGTTGGACTGTGGGTGACTGAATTTCGTCCAAAAAAATTGTTTTTTGGATGACAAATAAAGCTATCTTGAATCTTGAATCTTGAATCTCTTGAAACGTATAAGATTATGAACGGGTTGGACATGTTAAAGGCAGGAAACATGTTCCCAATGTTGGGGGAGTCCAGAGCAGGGGGCCACAGTTTAAGAATAAGGGGTAGGCCATTTAGAACGGAGATGAGGAAAAACTTTTTCAGTCAGAGAGTTGTGAATCTGTGGAATTCTCTGCCTCAGAAGGCAGTGGAGGCCAATTCTCTGAATGCATTCAAGAGAGAGCTAGATAGAGCTCTTAAGGATAGCGGAGTCAGGGGGTATGGGGAGAAGGCAGGAACGGGGTGCTGATTGAGAATGATCAGCCATGATCACATTGATCACATTGAATGGCGGTGCTGGCTCGAAGGGCCGAATGGCCCACTCCTGCACCTATTGTCTATTGTCTAAACTAAACATCACGCACCGACACTAAGCATCTCCAAATTCATTATTATGACAGACTTAACCGATGCATAGTCTTTCTGTGTCTCTTTGACCCTCTCTCTCAAAGGGTAGACATCTATAAAATGGCATCCACCATATGACATGAGCAAGGTGCCATGTCTTCACTCAGTAGGGTTGCCAACTTCCGCACTCCCAAATACGGGACACAAGGTGACGTCACCGCCCCGCGCCCCACGTGACCTCACCCAGCCAGCGGCCACGCGCTCCCGCTCCACCAATGGCGGCCGCCATTGGTGGAGCGGGAGCACGTGGCCGCTGGCTGGGTGAGGTGAGGTGACGTGGGGCGCGGGGTGGTGACGTCACCCTTTGTCCCTTATTTGGGAGCGAGTAAGTTGGCAACCCTACTAATACTGGACAAGGGCAGTCCCGTACGGAACAAACTAATTGAGCCCAAACTACGGGATGTCCCGGCTAATACGGGACAGTTGGCAACACTAGCACTCCGTTCAGTATAATCTTACGTCAGTCTCCAGTGTATCAGCTTCTGAAGTACACTAAATCACACAAGTCAATATTCCCTTGCAAACCCCTTGCAGGAATTAAGTGATTTATGTGTACACTTCTTATTTTATCTCCTATTCTCGGCAGAGTTCTCTTTCTACTGCATATTTTTAAGTATTATGCCAACAATCCATTTCTGAATACCAGATTTATTATGTGGTGGTAACACACACACAAATTCTGTCCATATTATTTAATTGTTTCTCACCATGACTCGAATCGTAATTTCGTTTCCGTTTCAACTACCTCCCTTCAAATCGCTCGCCAAAAGGTTTGGCCAAATAAATTGCAAAATTGCCTTCCAAACTCAATTGTGCTCCAAGCCTCCTATGCATTAATATCTTTGCATTAGTAATGCGTTGTTAATTCTAAACTAAAAACTAAATGAAACAAACATGGTGGCACAGCGGTAGAGTTGCTGCCTTACAGCGAATGCAGCGCCGGAGACCCGGGTTCCATCCCGACTACGGGTGCCGTCTGTACGGAGTTTGTACGTTCTCCCCATGACCTGCGTGGGTTTTCTCCGAGATCTTCGGTTTCCTCCCACCCTCCAAAGATGCACTCCACTCCAAGTATGTCGGTTAATTGGCTTGGTAAATGTATAAGCCGTCCCTAGTGGGTGTAGGATAGTGTGTTAATGGTTAATGTATGGGGATCGCTGGTCGGCGCGGACCCGGTGGGCCGAAAGGGCCTGTTTCCGCGCTGTATCACTAAACTAAACAAAAACTAAATTAAATAAGAGCAGAATGGGTCCATCAGAACTTCCAAAAGTTTAGTTTAGATATACAGCGCAGAAACAGGCCCTTCGGCCCACCGTGACCGCGCCGACCAGCGATCCCCACACACTAACACTACTCTACACACACTAGGGACAATTTACACCAATACCAAGCAAATTAACCTACAAACCTGCACGTCTTTGGAGTGTGGGAGGAAACTGAAGATCTCGGAGAAAACCCACGCAGGTCACGGGGAGAACGTACAAACTCCGTACAGACAGCACCCGTAATCGGGATCGAACTCAAGACCCTGGGCTCTGGCGTTGTAAGGCAGCAACTCTACCGCTGTGCCACCAGGGATGAGTGGGAAAATAATCTGTAATGCTACAAGGAAGAAACCATTGAATTGACCCATGAAGTGACTCTACAAAGAGCCAGTCTGAAGAAGGGTCTCGACCCGAAACGTCACCCATTCCTTCTCTCCTGATATGCTGCCTGATCTGCTGAGTTACTCTAGCATTTTGTGAAATAAATACCTTCGATTTGTACCAGCATCTGCAGTTATTTTCTTACACTGCAAAGAGCCAGCATGGGCACGATGGGCTGAATGGCCTCCTTTCCTGAGCTTATAACACTCGTATAATTCAGCATTGGCCACCCATGCTCTTTCACCCAACTTTCTACCCCACCTTTACTCTCTTCAGCTCCCCTCTCCTTTCTCCACTCTTTCATCTTACCCGTTCCCTTCAAACCCATCAAAAGAAAATGTTTCCAACTTTCCCCTAATCCTGAACAACATTGACAAAGAAACATAGAAAATCGGTGCAGGAGTAGGCCATTCGGCCCTTCGAGCCAGCACTGCCATTCAATGTGATCATGGCTGATCAACCACAATCAGTACCCCGTTCCTGCCTTCTCCCCATACCCCTTGTTTCCGTTAGCCCGAAGGGCTATATAAAGTCAGAAGGCCATAAGGAATTAGGAATTAGGCCATTCGGCCCATCAAGTTTACTCCGCCATTCAATCATAGCTGATCTATCTCTCCCTCCTAACCCCATTCTCCTGCCTTCTCCCCATAACAATAGACATGAGACAATACACAATAGACAATAGGTGCAGGAGGAGGCCATTCGGCCCTTCCAGCCAGCACCGCCATTCAATGTGATCATGGTTGATCATTCACAATCAGTACCCCGTTCCTGCCTTCTCCCCATACCCCCTGACTATGCTATCCTTAAGAGCTCTATCTAGCTCTCTCTTGAAAGCATCCAGAGAATTGGCCTCCACTGCCTTCTGAGGCAGGGAATTCCACAGATTTACAACTCTCTGACTGAAAAAGTTTTTCCTCATCTCCGTTCTAAATGGCCTACCCCTTATTCTTAAACTGTGGCCTCTGGTTCTGGAGTCAGAATAACCTCTGACACCCGTGCTAATCAAGAATCTATCTATCTCTGCCTTAAATATATCCACCGACTTGGCCTCCACAGCCTTTAACTCTCTCTTTAACTCTCTCCTGAAAACATCATCCATCTGCTTTACAAGGCGATTAGTGCAAAGTGAGTCAGCCACTTTTCACATGGATGGCCACAGTCATTTAACAGAGACTGCCTTCAAAGTTAGCTCTGCCTATTTAGGGAGGGGTGTGTGGAGGGAGCTGTTAATACCGGGCTCTGAGTCATTAGGGAGCAGAAGCATTGAAGAGTGAAGATATCCTCGGAAGTAAAATCCATTTTACGCGAGGAACTGAAAACCATTAGAAAAATCATCAGATTTCATAACCTGCTGATCAATACCTTCTTTTAATGATATGGTGCCTGTACTTCAGTTAATACGCACTGATAGACTGTGCACTAAATCAATGGAGTATAATACTTCCAACTAACAATCAGAGCCTTAACGGACACCCATCAAATGACTTATTTGTTCCCATCAGTCTATTTAGATTAGTTTAGTTTAGTTTAAAGATACAGTGTGGAAACAGGCCCTTCGGCCCACCGAGTCCACACCGACCAACGATCCCCGCACACTAACACTATCTTACACACGCTAGGGAATTTACATTCACGCATTTACACCAGGCCAATTTTCCTACAAACCTGTGCGTCTTTGGAGTGTGGGAGGAAACTGAAGATCTCGGAGAAAACCCCACGCAGGTCACGGGGAGAACGTACAAATTCCGTACAGACGGCGCCCGTAGTCGGGATCGAACCTGGGTCTCTGGCGCTGTGAGGCAGCAGCACTACCCGCTGCGCCACCCATTTACACAAATTCTGCTCGAGACATGGAGTCATGAACCATTCAACCCAACATGTCCAGACTGAACGTAAGGGCACTCATGTACATTTAGTTCAGTTTAGAAATACAGAATGGAAACAGGCCCTTCGGCCCACTGAGTCCAGACCGACCATCGATCATCCGCACACACGTTCCATGTAATCACAGTTTCGTGTCCTACACACGAGGGGAAATTCACAGAAGCCAATTAACCTACAAATCTGCCCGTCTTTGGAGTGTGTGAATCTGGAGCTCACAAGGAGAACGTGCAAACTCCGTACAGACAGCATCCGTAGTCAGGATTGAACCCGCGTCTCTGGCGCTGTAAGGCAGCAACTCGAAAAGCCTGGATGGAGAGGATGTTTCCACTTGTGGGAGAGTCTAGGACCAGAGGTCACAACCTCAGAATTAAAGAACGTTCCTTTCGGAAGTAGATGAGGAGGAATGTCTTTAGTCAGAGGGTGGTGAATCTGTGGAATTCATTGCCACAGATGGCTGTGGAGGCCAAGTCAGTGGGCATTTTTATGGCAGAGATAGATAGATTCTTGATCAGTACGGGTGTCAGGGATTATGGGGAGAAGGCAGGAGAATCTGGTTGAGAAGGAGAAATAGAGCAGCCATGATTGAATGGCGGAGTAGATTTGATGGGCCGAATGGCATAATTCTGCTCTTATGACTTATGAATTTATGAATAGTTACATTTCTACTGCTCGAGCCTTGGGACAATGAACTATAATCCTGTTGAATTAGTGATAAAGCATGGTTTGAATTGTAGGGCGAAGTGTAAATGTTATGGCTGAAGAATGGACAACACTGGCAGAGCTGTGGAAGAATATTGATGATATTTTTGAACAAACAGGGCAAATAGATACTGTAGATTCTTGATTATGGCGGCACGGTGGTGCAGCGGTAGAGTTGCTGCCTTACAGTGAATGCAGCGCCGGAGACCTGGGTTCGATCCTGACTACGGGTGCTGTCTGTACGGAGTTTGTACGTTCTCCCCGTGACCTGCGTGGGTTTTCTCCGAGATCTTCGGTTTCCTCCCACACTCCAAAGGCGCACAGGTTTGTAGGTTAATTCGCTTGGTAAATGTAAAAATTGTCCATTGTGGGTGTAGGATAGTGTTAGTGTACGGGGATCGCTGGTCGGCGCGGACCCAGTGGGCCGAAAGGGCCTGTTTCCGTGCTGTATCCCTAAACTAAAACCAAAAAAATTAGTACCGATGTCAGGGGTTATGGAGAGAAGGCAGGAGAATGCGGTTAGGAGGGAGAGATAGATCAACCATGATTGAATGGCGGAGTAAACTTGATGGGCCTAATGGGGGCAGAAGACTTTGTGTGTGGGAAGGAACTGCAGATGCTGGTTTCAACCAAAGATAGGCACAAAATGCTGGAGTTACTCAGCGGGTCAGGCAGCATCTCTGGAGGGAAGGAATGGGTGACGCTTCGGGTCGAGACCCTTAGACAATAGACAATAGGTGCAGGAGGAGGCCATTCGGCCCTTCGAGCCAGCACCGCCATTCAATGTGATCATGGCTGATCATTCTCAATCAGTACCCCGTTCCTGCCTTCTCCCCATACCCCCTGACTACGCTATCCTTAAGAGCTCTATCTAGCTCTCTCTTGAATGCATTCAGAGAATTGGCCTCCACTGCCTTCTGAGGCAGAGAATTCCACAGATTCACAACTCTCTGACTGAAAAAGTTTTTCCTCATCTCAGTTCTAAATGGCTTACCCCTTATTCTTAAATTGTGGCCCCTTGTTCTGGACTCCCCCAACATTGGGAACATGTTTCCTGCCTCTAACGTGTCCAACCCCTTAATAATCTTATATGTTTCGATAAGATCTCCTCTCATCCTTCTAAATTCCAGTGTATACAAGCCTAGTCGCTCCAGTCTTTCAACATATGACAGTCCCGCCATTCCGGGAATTAACCTAGTAAACCTACGCTGCACGCCCTCAATAGCAAGAATATCCTTCCTCAAATTTGGAGACCAAAACTGCACACAGTACTCCAGGTGCGGTCTCACTAGGGCCCTGTACAACTGCACACAGTACTCCAGGTGTTGTCTCACTAGGGCCCTGTACAACTGCAGAAGGACCTCTTTGCTCCTATACTCAACTCCTTCTTCAGTCACGGGTGACGTTTTGGGTCGAGACCCTTCTTCAGACCATGTAACAAGTCACGGTTCAAACCAAAGATACTAGAGGAGCAAGATGAACCACTCCATCCAAATCGCCTGTACTGAAGTGTAGTCCACAAAGGAGCGTAACGTCCGCCATTTTAGTAAGCAAAACCCGCCGCTCGCTCTGCCTCTCGCAGTGTAATCAGTGTTTTGGGGGAACAGTATGTGTGATGATACCATTAAAATGCAGAATATATCTCATCAATCAATTCACAGATTTTTGTTACTTTTCTTTTAAATGTTTCTGCAAGTTTCTGCCTACTAAAATGGCGCCGTGACGTACTACGGTTTTTAGGGTCGAGTGGTCTATCTTGCTCCTCTAGTATCTTTGGTTCAAACTACGTAGCAAGGTTTGCTTTTTGTGTGGAACTAACTGAGACAGTATATGCAACAATAACTGTACGATACATAGAAACATAGAAAATAGGTGCAGGAGTAGGCCATTCGGCCCTTCGAGACAGCACCGCCATTCAATATGATCATGGCTGATCATCCGACTCAGTATCCCGTACCTGCCTTCTCTCCATACCCCCTGATCCCTTTAGCCACAAGGGCCACATCTAACTCCCTCTTAAATATAGCCAATGAACTGGCCTCAACTACCTTCTGTGGCAGAGAATTCCACAGATTCACCACTCTCTGTGTGAAAAAAAAACTTTCTCAGCTCGGTCCTAAAAGACTTCCCCCTTATCCTTAAACTGTGACCCCTTGTTCTGGACTTCCCCAACACCTTGTTAAGATGTAGGGTAAGAAGTGCCAATGGTGTTAATAGTAACATTATGCGTGTCAGAAAGAATTATCCTTTTCCTTAATCTCGTTCACCATCTGAAATGGTCCCAGTGTCAGAGGACATTTAATCAGGCTTTGCTGAGTCTCATTTCAAATTAACCAATTTTAAATAGTGTTCATTAATGATTACCTTCCTGTTACGGATTGGCCTGAGGGATTTAGGAATGGGGGAAAAAAAAGATTTCTCTACAGATTGCTGGAACTAGTAAAACAGAACAGAAGGAGGACAGATTTAGTAAGTTACTAGACCACATGGACCCGTTGGGCCTAAACCTCTCCTGCATTGGTGCAGCACCCTCTCCCCTCCCTCCTTCCCCCTCCCCCTCCCTCCACCCCTTTTCCCCTCCCCCCTCAACCCACCTTTTCCTCCCTCCTCCCTCCCTCCCTTCCTCCCCCCTCCCTAGGAGATAGATTTAAACTTTAAAATGTGAATAACTTAAAAAATATAACACCGATTTCAATGAAACTTCTTCCCATTGGCACCAAAGGGACAACGGTGAGTAAGGTGGGCCTAAAATTGTCGCGCTATCGTGCACCGTTTTGGCTGTAGTTCAGGAACAAACAAACAAACAAACAAACAAACGAGAGTTTTAGTGTATAGATATAAGGGATTTGGAAATATTAATCTTTGTAATTTTGGTGTCCAAATGCTTTTCTGCTATTACCCTAGAGACTAAGCCCTAGAGAACTTTCTCCAACTTTAGATAGTTCCTCTGTCCCTCTCTTCCCCTCCTCCTTCCCAGTTCTCCCTCTATCTTCCTGTCTCCACCCATATCCTTCCTTTGTCCCGCCCCCCTGACATCAGTCTGAAGAAGGGTCTCGACCCGAAACGTCACCCATTCCTTCTCTCCCGAAATGCTGCCTGACCTGCTGAGTTACTCCAGCATTTTGTGAATAAGCCCTAGAGAACGTCTGGTTGGGAACTTAAATTATACCTAAGATGAATATTTAAGTCTCCACTAAAATTGGAAAATGGCGATATCCATGATATTTGACTTCTGAAGGACACAAAGTGCTGGAGTAACTCAGCGGGTCAGGGAGCATCTCTGGGGAACGTGGATAGGTGACGTCTCGGGTCAGGACCCTTCTTCAAAGTGATCAGTCCCTTACACAAAACGTCACTTACCCATGTTCTCGATAGATGCTGGGTTACAGACATTGAGTCAGAGAGTTACACAACGTGGAAACTGACCCTTTGGCCCAATTTACACACACCGACCAACATGTCCCATCTACACTAGCTTGCGCTTGGCCCATAGTCCTGCACTTTGTGTCTTTTTTTAAATAAACCAGCATCTGCCCTGTTTGTACAAAAATATCATCAATATTCTTCCACAGCTCTGCCAGTGTTGTACATTCTTCAGCCATAACATTTACACTTCGCCCTACAATTCAAACCATGCTTTATCGCTAATTCAACAGGATTATAGTTCATTGTCCCAAGGCTCGAGCAGTAGAAATGTAACTATTCATAAATTCATAAGTCATAAGAGCAGAATTATGCCATTCGGCCCATCAAATCTACTCCGCCATTCAATCATGGCTGCTCTATTTCTCCTTCTCAACCAGATTCTCCTGCCTTCTCCCCATAATCCCTGACACCCGTACTGATCAAGAATCTATCTATCTCAATGCCCATTGACTTGGCCTCCACTGCCTTCTGTGGCAATGAATCCCACAGATTCACCACCCTCTGGCTAAACAAATGCCTCCTCATCTCCTTTCTAAAGGTACATCCTTTTATTCTGAGGCTGTGCCCTCTGGTCCTGGACTCTCCCACTAGTGGAAGCATCCTCTCCACATCCACTCTATTCAAGGCCTTTCACTATTCGGTAAGTTTCAATGAGGTCCCCCCTCATCCTTGTAAACTCCAGCGAGTACAGGCCCAGTGCCGACAAACGTCCGTCATATCATCACTGCTACAAAAGTGTCAAAAAGATTAATTAAGATAAAGTGCAGAAATGTAAGCAAATTTGCTCGTCATGTTTGAGTGAAAGACTGTGGTTTGTATCGATATTATTGGTTGAGGGAGTATAAGAAAATAACTGCAGATGCTGGTACAAATCGAAGGTATTTATTCACAAAATGCTGGAGTAACTCAGCAGGTCAGGCAGCATCTCAGAAGAGAAGGAATGGGCGACGTTTCGGGTCGAGACCCTTCTTCAGGGAAGTGTGGAATTCTCTGCCACAGAGGGCAGTGGAGGCCAAATCACTGGATGGATTTAAGAGAGAGTTAGATTGAGCTCTAGGGGCTGGTGGAATCAAGGGATATGGGGAGAAGGCAGGCACGGGTTACTGATTGTGGACGATCAGCCATGATCACAATGAATGGCGGTGCTGGCTCGAAGGGCCGAATGGCCTCCTCCTGCACCTATTTTCTATGTTTCTATCTGTAACCAAGGGACCAAAAGATAGGCACAAAATGTTGGAGTAACTCAGCGGGGCAGGCAGCATCTCTGGAGAGAAGGAATGGGTGACATTTCGGGAAATGATAAATGTCACCCATTCCTTCTCTCTAGAGATGCTGCCTGCCCCGCTGAGTTACTCCAGCATTTTGTGTCTATCGAGGGCTTATATAAGGTCTTTATGGACATTGCCAAATTGAAGATATATATGAGTTCATGCCAGGAGCAATGACTGGAGATAAGAGAAATCTGGTCTGAGAAAGGCTTGATTAATTCAGGCCGAAAGACAGATTCTCCAAAGAAAGAAATGATGGCAAAGAATAACAGACATATAAGTTCCAATTTAAAATCAATATAATCCTGAATGAACTGCTTGCGCAGGGGAAATGATAGATTTCAGCATCCCCATCTACAGATATAATGGACACATGAACTCTTTGGAAAAGGGCTTTTCAGCCCTGTTTGAAAGACAGTTTTTAAGAAGATACATTTGCTGTCAATCTGTACAATCTTGCTTCAGATCCAGACCTTACTGCTGGGCGCAAGGTTTATCTTTCTTCTGGCTGTCTGTTGTGAATTGCTCTGTCTGCCTTAATATGGGTCTGCAACCAGACAGCAAAACTGTGACACCCAATTGACAATCATGTAGGATGTTGCGGGAGACGGAAATAATGGGAAAAGTCAAACTGGTCGGTGCTGGAAAGGCACTTTTAGTTTTTGGGTTATAGTTTTCGAGATACAGCATTAGAGAAGCAGGCCCTTCGGCCCACTGAGACCACGCTAACCGCCGATCACCCGTTGTGAAGATAGACACAAAATGCTGGAGTAACTCAACGGGACAGGCAGCATCTCCGAAGAAGGGTCTCGACCCGAAACGTCCCATCCAACAGACAATAGACAACAGGTGCAGGAGGAGGCCATTCGGCCCTTCGAGCCAGCACCGCCATCCAATGTGATCATGGCTGATCATTCTCAATCAGTACCCCGTTCCTGCCTTCTCCCCATACCCCCTGACTCCGCTATCATTAAGAGCTCTATCCAGCTCTCTCCTGAATGCATTCAGAGAATTGGCCTCCACTGCCTTCTGCGGCAGAGAATTCCACAACTCTCTGACTGAAAAAGTTTTTCCTCATCTCCGTTCTAAATGGCCTACCCCATATTCTTAAACTGTGGCCCCTGGTTCTGGACTCCCCCAACATTGGGAACATGTTTCCTGCCTCCAGCGTGACCAATTCCTTAATAATCTCATATGTTTCGATAAGATCCCCTTCCATTCCTTCTCTCCAGAGATGCTGCCTGACCCGCTGAGTTACTCCAGCATTTTGTGTCTATCTTCACAATGGGTGATCGACGGTCAGCATGGACTCGGTGGGCCGAAGGGCCTGTTTCTCTAATGGTGTATCTCTAAATATAAAACTAGAAGCTGCCATTCCAGCACCGACTGGTTTTACTTTTTCCCATTATTTCCCATTAAACCAGCTTCTGTGAATCTGTGGAATTCTCTGCTTCAGAAGGCAGTGGAGTCCAATTCTCTGAATGCATTCGAGAGAGAGCTAGATAGAGCTCTTAAGGATAGCGGAGTCAGGGGGTATGGGGAGAAGGCAGGTACGGGGTACTGATTGAGAATGATCAGCCATGATCACATTGAATGGCGGTGCGTACAGGCTCGAAGGGCCGAATGGCCTCCTCCTGCACCTGTTGTCTATTGTCTATTGTCATCTGCGGTTCCTTCCCACCCGTTCACAGCAGTTCTACGCTATCCCACTTTCGCATCCACTCCCCGCACCCCGGAGGCAGTTTCACGGAGGGCTGACGAACCCACAGACCCGCACATCTTCGGCATGCGGGAGGAAACCGGAGCGCCCGGAGGAAACCCACCTGGGCCACAGGGAGAACGTACGAACCGCACACAGCCAGCACCCGTGGTCAGGATCGAACCCTGGTCTCCGGGCGCTGTGAGGCAGCAACTCTACCGCTGCGCCACCGCGCCGCCCTTGACAAAGCGTCAAGCAAACACGGAATTACATCGCACTCTGGTGTAGATGACAATAAACTCATCTGATGTGATCTGATGCTTAAATGTACTGAAACAGATTACCTGACCATTATTATATCGGAGTGCAAAATCAATGTTAATTTGATTTTCGTTTCGTCATTTGTATACACTGACCTGCTGGCTTGTTTCCAGCTCTGGTTAAGGGCTGCATATAAGCCTGCATATAAGCCGCCATTGGTGGAGCGGGAGCACGTGGCCACTGGCTGGGTGAGGTCACGTGGGGCGCGGGGCGGTGACGTCACCCTTTGTCCCTTATTTGGGAGTGAGGAAGTTGGCAACCCTATTAATACGGGACAAGGGCGGTCCCGTACGGGACAAACCCATTGAAAGACTGGAGCGACTAGGCTTGTATACTCTGGAATTTAGAAGGATGAGAGGGGACCTTATTGAAACATATAAGATTATTAAGGGGTTGGACACGTTAGAGGCAGGAAACATGTTCCCAATGTTGGGGGAGTCCAGAACCAGGGGCCACAGTTTAAGAATAAGGGGTAGGCCATTTAGAACGGAGATGAGGAAAAACTTTTTCAGTCAGAGTGTTGTGAATCTGTGGAATTCTCTGCCTCAGAAGGCAGTGGAGGCCAATTATCTGGATGCTTTCAAGAGAGAGTTAGATAGAGCTCTTAATGATAGTGGAGTCAGGGGGTATGGGGAGAAGGCAGGAACGGGGTACTGATTGTGAATGATTAGCCATGATCACATTGAATGGCGGTGCTGGCTCGAAGGGCCAAATGGCCTACTCCTGCTCCTATTGTCTATTGTCTATTGTCTAACCCAATTAAGCCCAAAATACGGGATGTCCCGGCTAATACGGGACAGCTGGCAACCCTAGCCACATTACCTGCCTCCTTAACACATTTGGGCTCTGTCTCCGAGAGTTTAGTTTAGTTTAGTTCAGAGATGCATCGTGGAAACAGGCCCTTCGGCCCACCGAGTCCACACCAATCACAAATTCTCTGCCACAGAAGTGCAAATCTCTGCCACAGAAGGCAGTGGAGGCCAATTCACTGGATGTTTTCAAGAGAGATTCAGATAGAGCTCTGAGTGCTAACGGAATCAAGGGATATGGGGAGAAGGCAGGAACGGGGTACTGATTTTGGGTGATCAGCCATGATCATATTGAATGGCGGTGCAAGGCTCGAAGGGCTGAACGGCCGACTCCTGCACCTATTTTCCATGTTTCTATGTTTCTAAATCACCCGTTCTATCTCACACACTCGGGCCAATTTACCGACAAACCTGCCTGCCTTTGGGATGTGGGAGGGACACAGATCACCCGGAGAAAACCCACGCAGGTCACAGGGAGAACGTACAAACTCCATACAGACAACACCGGTGGTCAGTATTGAACGGGGTCTCCGGCGCTGTGAGGCAGCAACTCTACCGCTGCGCCACCGTGCCACCCACTTTCTCTCTCTTTGTAATACATGATTCCATGGAAGATGACAATCCTGATTTATCTCAATCACCTTGGCCATCTACAAATGCCCATCATTCGGTTTGTACACTTGGTACAAGTGTAACCTGTCCCTAGTGTGTGTGCAGGCTTCTGTTAGTGTGCGGGGATCGTTGGTCGGCATGGACAGGGTGGGCCGAAGGGCCAGTTTCCGCCCTGCATCCCTAGACTAAACCAGGAGATCGCACGGTGGCGCAGCGGTAGAGTTACAGCGAATGCAGCGGCGGAGAATCAGGTTCGATCCTGACTACGGGCGCTGTCTGTACGTTCTCCCCGTGACCTGCGTGGGTTTTCTCCGAGATCTTCGGTTTCCTCCCACACTCCAAAGACGTACAGGTTTGTAGGTTAATTGGCTGGGTTAATTAAAAATGTAAAAATTGTCCCTAGAGTGTGTAGGATAGTGTTAGTATGCGGGGATCGCTGGGCGGCGCGGACTCGGTGGGCCGAAGGGCCTGTTTCCACGCTGTATCTCTAAATCTAAATCTAAAAATCTTTAGGCAGTGGAAGTATTCAGCAATAGACATAGACATAGAAAATAGGTGCAGGAAGGAAGAGGCCATTCGGCCCTTCGAGCCAGCACTGCCATTCATTGTGATCATGGCTGATCATCCACAATCAGTACCCCGTTCCTGCCTTCTCCCCATACCCCCTGACTCCGCTATCATTAAGAGCTCTATCTAGCTCTCTCTTGAATGCATTCATAGAATTGGCCTCCACTGCCTTCTGAGGCAGAGAATTTCACAGATTCACAACTCTCTGACTGAAAAAGTTTTTCCTCATCTCCGTTCTAAATGGCCGACCCCTTATTCTTAAACTGTGGCCCCTTGTTCTGGACTCCCCCAACATTGGGAACATGTTTCCTGTCTCTAACGTGTCCAACCCCTCGACCCGAAACGTCACCCATTCCTTCTCTCCCGAGATGCTGCCTGACCTGCTGAGTTACTCCAGCATTTTGTGAATAAATCCTTAATAATCTTATATGTTTCGATGTAACAGTACTATGTGCAGCTGTAAACATCTGAGTGGCCCGGACAGCTGAGAAAGCTGGAGTCATATCCTCACGAAGGGGACTGAAAAAGATTTCAAGTTTCTTTGGCATCTGCATTAGTCCTCGGTATCTCATTTCTAATGTTCTTAAAGATGTGCCATTAAGCAGGGCACTCCTGAATGAAAAGATGCCTGACAAAGAGAGCACAGTCACACCTCAGTCAGCGCACACAATAAACGTATTATCCTGCAGTTGGCACACAGTAACATTGGCACCTCATTCCATCTACACAATAAAGGTTCCGTATTATCCCCCTGCTGTGATTTCTGTGCTGTTTCATACCTGATTCCATGCACATAATACATGATTATGCAGACGTATGATTGCCACACAACACAATGGCCCAGATGTTTCTTGATTTGCATATAAAGAGACTTTGGCCGCCCAAGACTTTTGTCGAAATAGCTTTTCTCTACGTTGTGAAGCAAACAGTGATCGTGTGTGGTTAACCCTTTAGCCGCCAAAAGGCTCTGGATTGTGGGGAAGCGCAATTAACAAGGGCTGGCACGGTGGCGCAGCGGTAAAGTTGCTGCCTCGCAGCAACTGAGATGAGGAAGAACTTTTTCAGTCAGAGAGTTGTGAATCTTTACGCGTATTGTTTGTTCATTGTTGAAATAATTGTAAAAACTAATGAACAGATTTAAGAAAGAGAGTTGTGAATCTGTGGAATTCTCTGCCTCAGAAGGCAGTGGAGGCCAATTCTCTGAATGCATTCAAGAGAGAGCTAGATAGAGCTCTTAAGGATAGCGGAGTCAGGGGGTATGGGGAGAAGGCAGGAACGGGGTAGTGATTGAGAATGATCAGCCATGATCACGTTGAATGGCGGTGCTGGCTCGAAGGGCCGAATGGCCTCCTCCTGCACCTATTGTCTATTGTCTATTGCCATAGACCTGGGTACGATCCTGACTGTGGGCGCTGCTTGTACGGAGTTTGCACGTTCTCCCCGTGACCGCGTGGGTTTTCTCCGGGTGCTTTGGTTTCCTCCCACACACTCCAAAGTCGTGCAGGTTTGTAGGTTAATAGGCTCTGGTAAAAATTGTAAATTGTCCCTCGTGTGCATTACCCTGTCAGTCTACGGGGTGATCGCTGGTCGGAATGGATGCGGTGGGCCGAAGGGCCAGTTTCCACGCTGTATCTCTAAAGCCAAAAGTCTAACAGTCTTAACAAATCTGCATCTCTAAAGCCAATCTCTAAATCTGTATCTCTAAAGACAAAAGTCTAACAGTCTTAACAAATCTGCAGTGAGAAGCCATTAGAAACAGTATTCGAAGATAGGCGCAAAAAGCTGGAGTAACTCAGCGGGACAGGCAGCATCTCTGGAGAGAAGGAATGGGCGACGTTTTGGATCGAGAATCGAAACGTAACCCATTCCTTCTCTACCGAGATGCTGCCTGACCCGCTGAGTTACTCCAGCATTTTGTGTCTACCTTCGATTTTAACCAGCATCTGCAGTTTTTTTCCAACTCAGGCATGTGGATAGGGCAGGTTTGGAGGGATATGGACCAAATGGAGGCAACTAGGACCAGTGTAGATGGGGCACGTTGGTCGTCGTGGGCAAGTTGGCCGAAGGGCCTGTTTCCATGCTCTCTGTCTCTATGTATAACTCTAAGAGAACCCAACAGCAATTGGTGAAACAAACCAAGATGGTGGCGGAAGTATACAACAGGTCAGGCAGCTCCTGTAAAGGGAGAAATAGTTTATATTCTAGGTAAGTAAACTCTGGTGATTGAGACTCTGATGTTTTGATGGTGAAATTGTGGCCGATTAGGAGAAGGGGAGATGCAACGAGACCTGGGTGTCGTGGTACACCAGTCATTCAAAGTAGGCATGCAGGTGCAGCAGGCAGTGAAGAAAGCGAATGGTATGTTGGCATTCATAGCGAGGGGGTTTGAGTATAGGAGCAGGGAGGTTCTGCTGCAGTTGTACAGGGCATTGGTGAGACCACACCTGGAGTATTGCGTACAGTTTCTGAGGAAAGACATTCTTGCCATAGAGGGAGTACCGAGAAGGTTCACCAGATTGATTCCTGGGATGGCAGGACTTTCATATGAAGAAAGACTGGATAGACTCGGCTTGTACTCACTGGAATTTAGAAGATTGAGGGGGGATCTTATAGAAACTTACAAAATTCTTAAGGGGTTGGACAGGCTAGATGCAGGAAGAATGTTCCCGATGTTGGGGAAGTCCAGAACAAGAGGTCACAGTTTAAGGATAAGGGGGAAGTCTTTTAGGACCGAGATGAGAAAGTTTTTTTTCACACAGAGCGTGGTGAATCTGTGGAATTCTCTGCCACAGAAGATAGTTGAGGCCAGTTCATTGGCTAAATTTAAGAGGGAGTTAGATGTGGCCCTTGTGGCTAAAGAGATCAGGGGGTATGGAGAGAAGGCAGGTACGGGACACTGAGTTGGATGATCAGCCATGATCATTTTGAATGGCGGTGCAGGCTCGAAGGGCCGAATGGCCTACTCCTGCACCTATTTTCTATGTTTCTATGTTTCTATGACTGGTGGAAAGGTTTAGTGTGTAGGAAGGAACTGCAGATGCTGGTTTAAACCGAAGATAGACACAAAAAGCTGGAGTAACTGGGCGGGTCAGGAAGCATCTCGGGAGAGAAGGAATGGGTGACATTTCGGGTCGAGACCCTTCTTCAGACTGAGAGTCAGGGGAAGGGGAAACGAGAGATATAGACGGTGATGTAGAGAGATCGAGGACAAACCAATGAAAGATATGTAAAAAAGTCACGATGATAAAGGAACAGGCCATTGTTAGTTGTGGGCGAGGTGAAAATGAATTACAGACAATGAGACACAACAAGGTGGCTTTGAAGCTGGTGCAATGGTTGAGGGTCGGAGAGAGAGAGAGAGAGGGAATGCAAGGGTTACTTGAAGTTGGAGAAATCAATATTCATACCGCTGGGTTGCAAGCTGCCGACGGTTTGCCAGCATGCTGCGTGAATTAGGGGGTATTAGCTGGAAGGAGAGGTTGGAGAAACCTAGATTGTTTTCTCTGGAATGCTGAAGGCTGAGGAGAGATGTGATAGATATCATTGAAATGATGAGAGGCATAGATTACAGAGACAGTCTGAACCTCAGTGGGTCAGGCAGCATCTCTGGAGAACTTGGATAGGTGACGTTTCGGATCATAGAAACATAGAAAATAGGTGCAGGAGCAGGCCATTCAGCCCTTCGAGCCAGCACCACCATTCAATATGCTCATGGCGGATCATCAAAAATCAGTACCCCGTTCCTGCTTTCACCCCATATCCCTTGATTCCATTAGCCCTAAGAGCTCTATCTACTGTAAGGGGCATGTCCCACTTAGGCGAATTTTTAGGCGACTGTCATAGTCGTAGCAGGTGGCCGAAAAACTGGCGACTGGACCCCCCGCCCCACAACAATGTCCACGACAAGCTACAACAACCTACCACCTAGTCGACGTCAAGCTACGGCAAGCTGCCGACAACCGGCGACCCAATCGTCGCGACTTAGGACGTCCACCTACGACCGCACCTACGACAATCTACGACCACACAGGCGGCAACCTACGACAACCCAAGTCAACCCACGTCCACCCGCGACAAGCTACGACCGTGTCGGCGACAACTGAAGACGATCCACGTCATTTTGGCCTCCGGTTTTGACGCCGGTTCCTGTCGCCGGTTGACGTAGGTCGTCGCCAATGGAATTCACCGAAGTCAGCACCGGCGACAACCTACGTCACCTGGCAACAACCTACGACAGCTACGATCATAGGAGACGTCAAGCTACGATCATTGGCGTCAAAACAACAGTGGCCGAAATTGTTCAAACATCTCAAAATCCAGCGGCGACCAGAAAAACGCTACGACTCTTTGGAGACGACTCACGACCGTACAGGTGACACCCCGGCAACAGCCTAGTCCAACCTTGTGGAGGCCAGTTCTCTGAATGCATTCAAGAGAGAGCTAGATAGAGTTCTTAAGGATAGCGGAGTCAGGGGGTATGGGGAGAAGGCAGGAACGGGATACTGATTGAGAATGATCAGCCGTGATCACATTGAATGGCGGTGCGTACAGGCTCGAAGGGCTGAATGGCCTCCTCCTGCACCTATTGTTTATTGTCTAGTCACCTGTAGTCGCCTAAGTGGGACATCCATCCTGTCCATTCCCTCCCTGGATGCTGGCTGGCCAGATGAGTTCCTCCAGCACTTTTGCATTTATCTCATGACTCCAGCATCTGCAGAACCATTGGGTTGACTATCCTGCCGCAGTGACTCCCCTCGGCCTGCAGGTGGCGCAAGCTGCTCAAGTTTCCACTGCAACTTTGCTGCAACTTTTTTGGTGCATTTGCTGATTAACCTGTTACTTGCTGCTCCGACACCCAAAACCTGCGCACTAACACGCTTCAGGACGCTTTACGACCCTCAACATAATTGAGGGAAAGTGTGCAGGAAAGAACCGCAGAAAACAACTGCAGATGCTGGTACAGATCGAAGGAAGATTATTAAGGGGTTGGACACGTTAGAGGCAGGAAACATGTTCCCAATGTTGGGGGAGTCCAGAACAAGGGGCCACAGTTTAAGAATAAGCGGTAGGCCATTTAGAACTGAGATGAGGAAAAACCTTTTTCAGTCAGAGAGTTGCGAATCTGTGGAATTCTCTGCCTCAGAAGGCAGTGGAGGCCAATTCTCTGAATGCATTCAAGAGAGAACTTGATAGAGCTCTTAAGGATAGCGGAGTCAGGGGGTATGGGGAGAAGGCAGGAACGGGGTACTGATTGAGAATGATCAGCCATGATCACATTGAATGGCGGTGCGTGCAGGCTCGAAGGGCCGAATGGCCTCCTCCTGCACCTATTGTCTATTGTAGACACAAAATGCTGGAGTAACTCAGCGGGTCAGGCAGCATCTCTGGAGAGAATCGGGTCGGGTCGAGACCCTTCTTCAGACTGAGAGTCTGGTTTATATTAGTCTCGACCCGAAACGTCACCCATTCCTTCTCCCCTGAGATGCTGCCTGACCTGCTGAGTTACTCCAGCATTTTGTGAAATAAATACCTTCAATTTGTACCAGCATCTGCAGTTATTTTCTTACACTATTAGTTTACACTGGTTTACAACAAGGATAGACACAAAAAGCTGGAGTAACTCAGCGGGTCAGGCAGCATCTTAGTTCAGAGATACAGCGCAGAAACAGGCCCTTCGGCCCACCGGGTCCGCACCGCCCAGCGATCCCCGCACATTAACACTATCCTACACACACTAGGGACAATGTTTACATTTACTCAGCCAATTAACCTACAAACCTGTACGTCTTTGGAGTGTGGGAGGAAACCGAAGATCTCGGAGAAAACCCACGCAGGTCACGGGGAGAGCGTACAAACTCCGTACAGACGGCGCCCGTAGTCGGGATCGAACCCGGGTCTCCGGCGCTGCATTCGCTGTAAGGCAGCAACTCTACCGCTGCGCCACCGTGCCGCCATTGGCGAAATTGTGCTCCTGTCACTTATGAATTTATGATCTTTTCGAAACGTAGCCCATATTTTGGCAGAGGTGTTCTCTCAGTAATCCATGATTAAATTCTAAAGAGCCATCCGCAATTGACCTCCATGCTTTATGAATAGGACAGGTTTAGAGGAATACTAGACCAAGTGGACCCGTTGAGCCCAAACCTCTCCTGCATTGGTGCAGCACCCTCTCCTCCCCCCCCTCCTCCCACTCCCCTCTCTCCCCCCTCCCCCCCCTCCTCTCCCCCCTCCCCATCCCCTCCCCCAATCCCCCTCCTCCCTCCTCCCCCTCCCCTTCCCCTCCCCATCCCCTACCCACCTCCTCCCCACTCCACTCCCCCTCCCTCTACCCCCCTCCCTCTCCCCCCTTTCCCCTCCCCGCCCTTCCACTCCCCCTCCCCATCCCCTCCCCCTCCCTCCCTCCCTCCTCCCCACCTCCCCTCTCCCTCCCCTCCCCCTCCCTACCCCCCTTCCTTCCCCCTCCCCCTCCCTCTCCCCCCTTTCCCCTCTTCCCCTCCCCCCTTGCCCCTTCCCCCCACTCCATCCCCCTCAACCCCCCTCCCTCCCTCCCTCCAACCCCTCCCTCCCTAGGACATAGATTTAAACTTTAAAATGTGAATAACTTTTAAAATATAACACCGATTTCAATGAAACTTCTTCCATTAGCACCAAAGGGACGTCGGTGAGTAAGGTGGGCCTAAAATTGTCGCGCTACCGTGTACCGTTTTGGCCGTAGTTCAGGAACAAACGGACAAACAAACGAGAGTTTTAGTATATAGATGGGCCAAATGCAAGCAGGTGGGACTAGAGTTGGTGAATCAAGAACCAGAGGCCATAAGTTTAAGGTGAGGGGGAGGAAGGGGGGGGAGGGAAGATTTAATAGGAACCTGAAGGACAACTTTCTTACACAAAGGCTGGTGGGTATTTGGAACGAGCTGCTGGAGGAGATAAGAAAATAACTGCAGATGCTGGTACAAATCAAAGGTATTTATTCACAAAATGCTGGAGTAACTCAGCGGGACAAGGCAGCATCTCTGGAGGGAAGGAATGGGTGACGTTTCGGGTCGAGACCCGTCTTCAGACCGATGTTTGGACAGATACATGGATAGGATGGGTTTAAAGGTAAATGGGCCAAATTCAGGCAGGTGGTACTAGAGTAGATAGGGCATGTTGGTTGGCATGGGGAGGTTGGGCTGAAGGGCCTGTTTCTACACTGTATGACTCTATGACTCTATGACTCTCAAACCACACACCAGATAGCAAAGCAATAACTTCATGCAGATAGTCACGTAGCAGAGAATCACTGAATCGAGAGCTTTGTGTTGAGCAGACATTATGAAAAGGAGAATTCATGTTCATAAGAGCAGAATTAGGCCCATTAATTCCAACGGCACGGTGGCGCAGCGGTAGAGTTGCTGCTTTACAGCGAATGCAGCGCCGGAGACTCAGGTTCGATCCTGACTACGGGCGGCGTCTGTACGGAGTTTGCACGTTCTCCCCGTGACCTGCGTGGGTTTTCTCCGAGATCTTCGGTTTCCTCCCACACTCCAAAGACGTACAGGTATGTAGGTTAATTGACTGGGTAAATATAAAAAAATTGTCCCTAGTGTGTGTAGGATAGTGTTAGTGTGCGGGGATCGCTGGGCGACGCGGACTCGGTGGGCCGAAGGGCCTGTTTCCGCGCTGTATCTCTAAATCAAAAAATATTAAAGTCTACTCCGCCATTCAATCATGGCTGATCTTTCTCTCCCTCCTAAACCCATTCTCCTGCCTTCTCCCAATAACCCCTGACACCCGCACCAATCTGAAGAAGGGTCTCGACCCGAAACGTCACCCATTCCTTCTCTCCCGAGATGCCGCCTGACCTGCTGAGTTACTCCAACTTTTTGTGAATAAATCGATTTGTACCAGCATCTGCAGTTATTTTCTTATACCCGCACCAATCACCCTGACCATCCTGGATCAGTTTATTTACAACCGTCTGACAGTTTTTAATGTGCAGGAAGGAACTGCAGATGCTGGTTTACACCGAAGATAGGCACAAAAATGCTGGAGTAACTCAGCGGGACAGGCACCATCTCTGGAGAGAAGGAATAATGGGTGACATTTCTGGGCGAGACCCTTCTTCAGACTCTTGGCCTGAAACATCACCCATTATTCCTTCTCTCCAGAGATGCTGCCTGTCCCGCTGAGTTACTCCAGCATTTTGTGTCTATTGACAGTTTTTAATGTTTTTTTAAAACTCTCCCTCGACACTGTCCCCCGGGTTATTAGGTTCAGCTTCACCGTGTCCCTGTGAGATTTGATCGCGTGACTTCTTGGCCCCACACGTGTCGTGGAAGTTCTTGCGTGCCTCTGTAACCTGCGGGCTACATGTTCGATTTAGTTCTACACTTCAATTCAGCAAGGGGATTGCAAACCTTCAGCGGCAGGGACTTGAGCGGAGAAGTCATTGTTTCAGCCCACTGAATACATTTCAGTTGTCCGGACTGTCACAGGGACCCTGAGGACAACTCAACTCCAGTTCCCATCAGACGACAGCAAAGGTCAAAGCTTTGTACACGGGTTTTGGCCTTATCTCATCTGCAGGGAGATCAACTCATCTCAAATGCCCCAAGGAACAATATAAGTTGAAAACACTGGAAACATTCAGAGTGTCCTTTCACAGGCAAAGTGTGCAGTAGGGTAAGAAAATAATTGCAGATGCTGGTACAAATCGAAGGTATTTATTCACAAAATTGAGTTGAGTATAGGAGCAAAGAGGTCCTTCTGCAGTTGTACAGGGCCCTAGTGAGACCGCACCTGGAATACTATGTGCAGTTTTGGTCTCCAAATTTGAGGAAAGATATTCTTGCTATTGAGGGTGTGCAGCGTAGGTTTACTAGGTTAATTCCCGGAATGGTGGGACTGTCATATGTTGAAAGACTGGAGCGACTAGGCTTGTATACACTGGAATTTAGAAAGATGAGAGGAGATCTTATCGAAACGTATAAGATTATTAAGGGGTGGACACGTTAGAGGCAGGAAACATGTTCCCAATGTTGGGGGAGTCCAGAACAAGGGGCCACAGTTTACGAATAAGGGGTAGGCCATTTAGAACTGAGATGAGGAAAAACTTTTTCAGTCAGAGAGTTGTGAATCTGTGGAATTCTCTGCCTCAGAAGGCAGTGGAGGACAATTCTCTGAATGCATTCAAGAGAGAGCTGGATAGAGCTCTTAAGGATAGCGGAGTCAGGGGGTATGGGGAGAAGGCAGGAACGAGGTACTGATTGAGAATGATCAGCCATGATCACATTGAATGGCGGTGCTGGCTCGAAGGGCCGAATAGCCTCCTCCTGCACCTATCGTCTATTGTCTATTGTCTAAAATGTTGGAGTAACTCAGCAGGTCAGGCAGCATCTCAGGAGAGAAGGAATGGGCGACGTTTCGGGTCGAGACCCTTCTTCAGACTCCAGCTGTGGAGTAGGGGTTGCCAGCGGTCCCGTATTAGCCGGGACATCCCGTCCTTTGGACTAAATTAGTTTGAAGAAGTCTGAAGAAGGGTCTCGACCCGAATCGTCACCCATTCCTGCTCTCCCGAGATGCTGCCTGACCCGCTGAGTTACTCCATCATTTTGTGTCTACCTTAGACGTAAGTTTAAGGTGAGGGGGGGGGGGGAAGATTTAATAGGAACCTGAAGGACAACTTTCTTACACAAAGGCTGGTGGGTATTTGGAACGAGCTGCTGGAGGAGATCTATTTGGACAGATAGTGTAGGAAAGAACTGCAGATGCTAGTTTAAGTCGAGGGCGGACAGAAAATGCTGGAGTAACTCAGCGGGACAAGGCAGCATCTCTGGAGAGAAGGAATGGGTGATGTTTCTGGTCGAGACGCGTCTTCAGACTGATCTTTGGACAGATACATGGATAGGATGGGTTTAAAGGTAAATAGGCCAAATTCAGGCAGGTGGTACTAGAGTAGATAGGGCATGTTGGTTGGCATGGGGAAGTTGGGCCGAAGGGCCTGTTTCTACACTGTATGACTCTATGACTATGACTCTCAAACCACACACCACATAGCAAAGCGATAACTTCATGCAGATAGTCACATAGCAGAGAATCAATGAATCAAGAGCCTTGTGTTGAGCGAACAACATGAAATGGTGTTCCTGTGTCCCTCTCTTCCCCTCCCCCTTCCCAGATCTCCCTCTATCTTCCTGTCTCCACCTATATCCTTCCTTTGTCTCGCCCCCCTGACGTCAGTCTGAAGAAGGGTCTCGACCCGAAACGTCGCCCATTCCTTCTCTCCCGAGATGCTGCCTGACCTGCTGAGTTACTCCAGCATTTTGTGAATAAATACCTTCGATTTGTACCAGCATCTGCAGTTATTTTTCTTACACATCATGAAATGGAGGATTCATAAGTTCATAAGGTCATAAGTGATATGAGCAGAATTAGGCCATTCAACCCATCAAGTCTCCTCTGCCATTCAATCATGGCTGGTCTATCCCTCCCTCCTAACCCCATTCTCCTGCCTTCTCCCCATAACCCCTGACACCCGCACTAATGAAGAATCTATCTATCTCTGCCTTAAAAAATATCCACTGACTTGGCCTCCACAGCCTCCGTGCGTCTCAATCTGTTCCTCCCATGATTTTGCGCACCTCAATAAGATCACTCCTCATCCTTCTGTGCTCCAAGGAATAGAGTCCCAGGCTACTCGAAATTACTCCCTCGAGTCCCTGGCAACATCCTTGTAAATCTTCACTTGCACCCTTCAGCTTGAATATACACGGTGCCCAGAACTGAACACAATACTCTAATGCCTTTTGCTTATATCCTGCAGGAGGTATTGAAGAAGCTAAACCAATTTTTCATACACTTTCTATTCAATCAACTTCCAACCTAAACACGTGTGGAATTAGATTGGAATCAGTTTGTGTGTTAAGAATAAATGTTGTCTGACAGCTTGCCATGTACACTTAGTACTTCCAATGAATTAGCTGACGTTTTTTCTAAACCGTGTTCCACCACGGGATTTTGTCCCAGCTTTGACCTTTACTTTAACAATTCACAAGACTTTGGATGTTTGAAAAATGAAAGCATCTTCAAAAACTCGAGAGAGAGAGAGAGAGAGAGGGAGAGAGAGAGAGAGAGAGAGAGAGAGAGAGAGAGGAGAGAGAGAGAGGAGAGAGAGAGAGAGAGAGAGAGAGAGAGAGAGAGAGGGAGAGGGAGGGAGAGGGAGAGGGAGAGGGAGAGGGAGAGGGAGAGGGAGAGGGAGAGGGAGAGGGAGAGAGGGAGAGAGGGAGGAGAGGGAGAGAGGGAGAGAGGGAGAGAGGGAGAGAATAGACTCACCACAGTTACTCGAGGGGGAATTAGAGACAATAGACAATAGACAATAGACAATAGACAATAGACAATAGACAATAGGTGCAGGAGTAGGCCATTCGGCCCTTCGAGCCAGCACCGCCATTCAATGTGATCATGGCTGATACATGGTACATGGCTGATACATGGCTAGACCATGTTTCAGACCGTGTACATGGAGTGTGTGAGGCTGCTGCCCCTGTATGAGTATCTGAAGGGGTTGCTCCTCAAGTTTTGGCTGCATTTGAGTCCCACGATCCTCCAGTTTGGGGACACGGCAGGGAGTGGGAGGGGGGAGGAGGAGAACTAAAAATGAAAGAGGGGATGTCCCGTTTCCTGAAGAATGAGGGACATCTCTGATGCCCTGGTGTGAAACACTTCATCCCGGGCGCAGATGCGGCGTAGATGGAGGAATTGAGAGTAGGGGATAAACTTTTTGCAGGGGACTGGGTGGGAAGAAGTGTAGTCCAGATAGCTGTGCGAGTCAGTAGGTTTATAGTAGATGTCAGTCACTAGTCTGTCTCCTGTGATGGAGATGGTGAGGTCCAGAAACGGGAGGGAGATGTCAGAGATAGTCCAGGTATATTTAAGGGCAGGATGGAAATTGGAAGTGAAGTGTATGAAGTCAGTGAGTTCTGCATGGGTGCAAGAGGTAGCACCAATGCAGTCGTCGATGTAGCGGAGGGATGTAGACCGAGAGGGTGGGGATTTCCCTGACGGTCCTGCTCCAGGGCCTGGACAAGATGGCCACTCGCTGGTCCAGGCAGCGGGTGGTCGATGGTCACACCAGAGCCGGCTGCCTGCCCCTCTTCCGGGCCTATGTCACGCGTGCTCGCGTGACCGTGGAGAGGGAACACGCGGTGTCCACGGGGACTCTTGAGGCCTTCCGTGATCGCTGGTCGTCTCGGGGGGGGGGGGGGGGGTGGGGTCGAGGGCATTGTAAATAAAGATTTCACCATTCTATTATAATGACTGCTTGATGTATTGTGACCATTGAGCATTGATGTACTTTTGGTACACTGTAATGTGCAATTGTTGAATAAAGTCCTTGGAATGGCAAAAAAAAAGGGCTGGGCCCAAATCCAACACAGAGGACTACATTTGATTCCATTTAGTTCAGTTTAGTTTAGTTTAGTTTTAGAGATAAAGCGCGGAAACAGGCCCTTCGGCCCACTGGGTCTGCGCCGCCCAGCGACCCCCGCACATTAACACTATCCTACACACATTGGGGACAATTTACACTTACACCCAGCCAATTAGCCGGCAAACCTGTACGTCTTTGGAGTGCGGGAGGAAACCGAAGATCTCGGAGAAAACCCACGCAGGGGAGAACGTACAAACCCCGTACAGGCAGCGCCCGTAGTCGGGATCGAACCCGGGTCTCCGGCGCTGCCCTACCGTGACCGCCCCTAGTACAGCATGAAAACTGGCCCTTCGGCCCACTTAATCCACGCTGACCATCGATCACCCGTTCACTCTTGCTCTATGTTATCCCATTCTCTAACAACATTCTGCCTTACAACGCCAGAGACCCGGGATCCATACCGACTGTGAGTGCTGTCTGTACGGAGCTAATACGTTCTCCCCGTGACCTGCATGGGATTTCTCCGAGATCTTTCAAAGACAGGCAGAATTAGCAGCTCCCACTGTAGAGAGCATCCTGTCCGGCAGCATCACAGTCTGGTTTGGGAACAGCTCTGCCCAGGACAGGATGGCCCTGCAGAGTGTAGTGCGTTCGGCAGAACGCACCATGGGAACTACACTCGTCCCCCTGCAGGACCTATACATCAGGAGGTGCAGATCCAGAGCAAGCAAGATCATGAGGGACCCCTGCCACCCCAGCAACGGACTGTTCCAGCTGCTACGGTCAGGCAAATGCCTCCGCTGTCACGCTGTGAAAACGGAGAGGATGAGACGGAGTTTCTTCCCACAGGCCATCAGGACTGTTAACTATTATAACTCCAGGGACTAAATTTTGTCTTCTCTGTATTAACTTTAATTTATATGCTGTGATTCTTCTTTTTTGTGCACAATCCGCGGGCATTGCCACTTTCATTTCACTGCACATCGTGTATGTGTACGTGACAAATAAACTTGACTCGAATTGACTTGATGTGAACAACTCTGGGAGAAACAAGAATGCCCCTTTAATGCTTTTGTGGTCTGGGTCGTAGAAAAATTAGTTGAAGATAGACACAAAATGCTGGTGTAACTCAGCGGGTCAGGCAGCATCTCTGGAGAGAAGGAATGGGTGACGTTTTGGGTCGAGACCCTTCGTCAGACTGATGTCAGGGGAGTCATCTTCTGCATGATGTCACCTTCTCTCCAGAGATGCTGCCTGTCCCGCTGAGTAACTCCAGCATTTTGTGTCTATCTTCGATGTAAACCAGCATCTGCAGTTCCATTCTGAACACATCCTAGAAATATTATAAGAAAATAACTGCAGATGCTGGTACAAATCGATTTATTCACAAAGTGCTGGAGTAACTCAGCAGGTCAGGCAGCATCTCGGGAGAGAAGGAATGGGTGACGTTTCGGGTCGAGACCATTCTTCAGTCCTAGAAATATTAGTTGTCCAGCCACGATTTAATTGAATGGTGGAATTGGCATGAGGGGCCGAATGGCCTACTTTAGCTTCTGCTGCTCACGTTCTATGTTCTAGTATTGCCAAGAGTTTGTGAGGGTCAGGAACCACAACTAGGCTTTGGGTACTCTAAAAAAAACGTTTTTAACTGCAGAAACCATTGGTGATCTGGGAACACACGTCACATTTAATTAAGAGGCATATATTGTCAGGGCTAATTTTCTTATCGAAACGTGCAAGATTATTAAGATCTTATCGAAACGTACAAGATTATTAAGGGGTTGGACACGTTAGAGGCAGGAAACATGTTCCCAATGTTGGGGGAGTCCAGAACAAGAGGAGTCCAGAACAGTTTAAGAATAAGGGGTCGGCCATTTAGAATGGAGATGAGGAAAAACTTTTTCAGTCAGAGAGTTGTGAATCTGTGGAATTCTCTGCCTCAGAAGGCAGTGGAGGCCAATTCTCTGAATGCATTCAAGAGAGAGCTAGATAGAGCTCTTAAGGATAGCGGAGTCAGGGGGTATGGGGAGAAGGCAGGAACGGGGTACTGATTGAGAATGATCAGCCATGATCACATTGAATGGCGGTGCTGGCTCGAAGGGCCGAATGGCCTCCTCCAGCACCTATTGTCTATTGTCTACTGGGTTAGTTCTGTCAAAATCCACTTGCACCAGAACACGTGGGCAAGCTGTGAATAAGAGATTCAGTAGCACATGGTCGCAAAGGTTTGTGTTACTTTAAGAGGGAAAGGTAGCACTCATATAAAAATAACACATTTGGGCAGCATGGTGGCGTAGCGGTAGAACGGCTACCTCACGGCGCCCGTGACCCGGGTTCAATCCTGACCACGGGCGCTGTCTGTACGTAGTTTGTACGTTCTCCCCGTGACCTGCGTGGGTTTTCTCCGAGATCATTCAGTTTCCTCCCACACTCCAAAGCCGTGCAGGTTTGTAGGTTAATTGGCTTGGTAAATGTATAAATTGCCCCTGGTGTGTGTCGGGCAGTGTTAGTGTGCCGGGGATCGCTGGTCGGCTCGGACTCGGTGGGCCGAAGGGCCTGTTTCGGCGCTGTATGTCTAAACTAAACTAAAATAAATTTTCCACAATCACACGTTTACAATCAGTTCAAAACTTTTATAATCAGGGATTACGAAGCATTGCTGGACTGAAGTGTTTTGCCGCTGGGCAACTAAAGGTCAATACAAAGGAACAGCATCTCATATTTCGCTTGGGCAGCTTACACCCCAGCAGTATGAACGTTGACTTCTCTAACTTCAAGTAACCCTTCCTTTCCCTCTCTCTCCATCCCCTCCCCTTTCCCAGTTCTCCGACCAGTCTGACTGTCTCCGACTACATTTTGTCTCTGTTTGCTTTGTTGCTACCTTCTCCCATCTATTCTACATGTTCCTTGATCTCCATTCCCCTTGCCCATTTTCACACCTTACACTTCCTTATCTATGTATCTCCCTCCCCCCTGACGACCCGAAATGTCACCCAATCCTTCTCTCCGTAGGTGCTGCCTGTCCCGCTGAGTTACTCCAGCTATTTGTGTCAATCTCCGGTTGAAACCAGCATCTGCAATTCCTTCATACACATAGAAACATAGAAACGTGGAAAATAAGTGCAGGAGGAGGCCATTTGGCCCTTCGAGCCAGCACCACCATTCATCGTGATCATGGCTGATCATCTACAATCAGTAACCCGTGCCTGCCTTCTCCCCATATCCCTTGATTCCACTAGCCCCTAGAGCTCTATCTGACTCTCTTTTAAATTCATCCTGTGAATTGGCCTCCACTGCCCTCTGTGGCAGAGAATTCCACAAATTCACAACTCTCTGGGTGAAAAAGTTTTTTCTCACGTCAGTTTTAAATGGCCTCCCCTTTATTCTAAGACTGTGTGGCCCCTGGTTCTGGACTCGCCCAACATTGGGAACATTTTTCCTGTATCTAGCTTGTCCAGTCCTTTTATAATTTTATACGTCTCTATAAGATCTCCTCTCATCCTTCTAAACTCCAGTGAATACAATCCCAGTCTTTCCAATCTTTCCTCATACGACAGTCCCTCCATCCCAGGGATTAACCTCATGAACCTACCTCAATATGAAGGACGTCCTTCCTCAAATTTGAAGACCAAAACTGCGCACATGAAGGTCAAAGCATCTACCTTTGTGATCCTTTCCTCCCTCACACTTCAATCAGTTCTAAAAGCAACTGTACACAGAGATAGCTTATCCAACAGATAGAGTTTATCCAAGCCTATCCTATGCATGTATCTGTCCAAATGTTTCTTAAACGTTGTGATGGTCCCTGCCTCAACTATGTCCTCTAGCAGCTCGTTCCATACACCCACCACCTTTTGTTTAAAAAGGTTGCCCCTCCGGTTAATCTTACAGCGCTAGAAACCCGGGTTCGATCCTGACTACGGGCGCTGTCTGCACGGGGTTTGATCGTTCTCCCCGTGACCCGCGTGGGTTTTCTCCGGGTGCTCCGGTTTCCTCCCACACTCCAAAGACGTGCATGTTTGTGGGTTAATTTGCTTCTGTAAATTGTCCCTTGTCTGCAAGAGAGAATCAGCGTGATCAGGTGATCGTTGGTCGGCACGGACTCGGTGGGCCTGTTTCCACGCTGTATCTCTAAGCATAAGCGGGCCTAAGTGGGACAGGCCCTTTACTTACGATCGTGGCTGGCACTCAAAATGCCGACAACAGCAGAAGATTATGGGCTTCCACTTTACATCAATAGCGAGCATATGGGTTGGAGTTTGAGGACTGCCAAGGCAGTGTCTGATAATTGGAGTGGGACCTGTGTGCTCTCAGTGGCGCATGTGATGGATGAAGGAATCACACTGATATGTCATCTGAACACTGCCAATGAAGGAGGGATGAGAAGGTGGTTGTTTGGGGATGGGAAATGCAATAGATGTTGGCTTTCATTATATTCCCCCTTTCCCACACCGCTCAACGGTTGCAATATGTGTTATTTAGATTTCCAGTGCAACACAGGAGTCCATTTAGTTTGAAGATAGACGCAAAACGCCGGAGTAACTCAGCGGGGCAGGCAGCATCTCTAGAGAGAAGGAATGGGTGATACTTGGGTCAATAGACAATAGACAATAGGTGCAGGAGTAGGCCATTCGGCCCTTCGAGCCAGCACCGCCATTCACCGTGATCATGGCTGATCATCCACAATCAGTACCCCGTTCCTGCCTTCTCCCCATGTCCCTTGACTCTGCTATCATTAAGAGCTCTATCTAACTCTCTTGAAAGCATCCAGAGAATTGTCCTCCACTACCTTCTGAGGCAGAGAATTCCACAGCTTCACAACTCTCTGAGTGAAAAGTTTTTTCCTCATCTCCGTTCTAAATGGCCTACCCCTTATTCTTAAACTGTGGCCCCTGGTTCTGGACTCCCCCAACATCAGGAACATGTTTCCTGCCTCTAGCGTGTCCAATCCCTAAATAATCTTATATGTTTCAATAAGATCCCCTCTCATCCTACTAAATTCCAGAGTATACAAGCCCAGTTGCTCCAGTCTTTCAACATATGACAGTCCCGCCATTCCAGGAATTAACCTATGCTGCACTCCCTCAATAGCAAGAATGTCCTTCCTCAAATCTGGAGACCAAAACTGCACACAGTACTCCAGGTGTGGTCTCACTAGGGCCCTGTACAACTGCAGAAGGACCTCCTTGCTCCTGTACTCAACTCCTCTTGTTATGAAGGCCAACATTCCATTGGCTTACTTCATTGCCTGCTGTACCTGCATGCTTCCTTTCAGTGACTGATGCACTAGGACACCCAGATCTCGTTGTACGTCCCCTTTTCCTGACTTGACACCATTCAGATAATGCTCTGCCTTCCTGTTCTTACCACCAAAGTGGATAACCTCGAAGGATACCTTCTTCAGTCTGTAGGGCCTTTTCCCACGCTGTATCACTCTATGACTCAATGGAATGTTCCCCCTCTCCCCATATCCCGACACATGGTTCCATTGGCAACTGGTCTCCAAGTTTGACAAGAAAAGTCTGGGCTCAGTTTCTATTTTCTGCTCAGAGGAGAATATGACAGATTAGAAAAGAGTTTTAAAAAAAAAGCTCTGGGTCGAGATTTTGCAGACAATCCCAGCCAACAGCATTCCTCTCAGAAAGTAATTGGACGAAAACCTCAGGTGTCTGAAGAACCTGGTGACATTCCATTGCAAAAATCCACCTTAGATGTGAATGAGCGATAGCTGAGATACGCCTTGACCTTCATCATAACAAGAATAAATGCTGTACAAAACTTCATCTGTTGGTATCAGGCATCTCGCTGACAAGTGCTGATGGAATCAGCTGGCAATCAAATAACCTTTGCAGCGGCAGAAGCGCATCGGGTAGAAGAGACGAAGTTAGACAAAGACGCAAATGATATCATCGGAATGCAAATGAAATTGCTGAAGAGAAGCTGTATCAATGCAAATGCAAAAATCTCATCTCCATAAAAAGCATCGCTAGTTCTACTGGCAGCTGACAATTTCAGGTTTAACCTTTTCGATTTGACTGCCAGTTGCATAAAAAATTTATTCTGCCTTTTGCAAAAAAAAATAACAGCTCCCTCACCCTCTCCTGTCCATTTTTCCCCACTCAAACTGCCGACTCGTTCAAGAGAGACGCATTCAAGAGAGAGCTGGATAGAGTTCTTAAGGATAGCGGAGTCAGGGGGTATGGGGAGAAGGCAGGAACGGGGTACTGATTGAGAATGATCAGCCATGATCACATTGAATGGCGGTGCTGGCTCGAAGGGCCGAAGGGCCAAATGGCCTCCTCCTGCACCTATTATCTATTGTCTATTGTCTTTCCAGGAAAACAGCCCATCAATGGCAGCAACAGGCCAAAGAAATGAAAGTAAGCTCAATGAGAAATCTTTGTTGCTAAAAGCAGGTGGGACCGTATCTTGTACCTTGAATCTTGCGTAGGAAAATAACTGCAGATGCTGGTACAAATCGAAGGTGACACAAAATGCTGGAGTAACTCAGCGGGTCAGGCAGCATCTCTGGAGAGAAGGGAAGGGTGACGTTTCGGCTTGAGACAGGTCGGGTCGAAACGTCACCCATTCCTTCTCTCCAGAGATGCTGCCTGACCCGCTGAATTACTCCAGCATTTTGTGTCACCTTGAATCTTGTGGTCTTTACTTCTGAAGAGTCCACCAGGGATTATACGGGAAGTATTCTATACCCATTAGGGACAATTTTTAACACTATCCTACATCCACTAGGGACATTTTTTACATTTACCGAGCCAGTTAACCTACAAACATGTCATGGATGTGGCCATTGGTTCAGTTCAGTGTAGTTTATTGTCACACGTACCGAGGTACAGTGGAAAGCTTTTGTTGCGTGCTAACCAGTCAGTGGAAAGACAATACAAGATGACAATCGAGCCATTCACAGTGTACAGATACATGATAAGGGAATAACGTTTAGTGCAGGGTCAAGCCAGCAAATTCCAATCAAGGACAGTCCGAGCGTCACCAATGAGGTAGATAGTAGTTCAGCACTGCTCTCTGGTTGTGGTAGGATGGTTCAGTTGCCTGATAACAGCTGGGAAGAAACTGTCCCTGAATCTGGAGGTGCGCGTTTTCACACTCGGGTACCTTTTGCCCGATGGGAGCGGGGAGATGAGGGAGTGGCATAACTGGCGTGACCGCCATTAACCTCCCATGCCCAATTACCCCTCAGATTGTGTTGGTGGGTCACCAGCATAATCAAGGACAAGTCACACCCCGGCCACTCCCTCTTCTCCCCTCTCCCATCGGGCAAACGGTACAGAAGTGTGAACACGCGCACTTCTAATAGTGAGGGCAGATTTTACAATTCCTCTGGTCCAGCCTTTGATGTTGGGATCTATGGGCAACTTCATTCCAACATCTTTGCAGCGCTCCTATTAACATTTTGTAGACTGAGGCTCCATCACTTTGAAGTCTATTGGCCCAATTATATGCCTGGGGTGATGGTTCTGAGTCATTACCTTGTTACACGAAATTCAAAGAACGTTGCTCCCAGTTCAGTTTAGTTTAGAGATACAGCGCGGAAACAGGCCCTTCGGCCCACCGAGCCCGCCCTGTACACTAGCATTATACTCTCCACTCGGGACAATTTACAATTTACAGGAGCCAATTAAGTAACAAATCGAAGGTATCACAAAGAGCTGGAGTAACTCAGCGGGTCAGGCAGCATCTCAGGAGAGAAGGAATGGGTGACGTTTCGGTCAGTCTGAAGAAGGGTCTCGACCCGAAACGTCACCCATTCCTTCTCTCCTGAGATGCTGCCTGACCCGCTGAGTTACTCCAGCTTTTAGTGATACCTTCAATTTGTACCAGCATCTGCAGTTATTTTCCTAAGTAACAAATCTGTACGCCTTTGGAGTGCGGGAGGAAACTGAAGCACATGAGAACACAGAATTAGATCCACAGGTTAGAAAAATGCCGTACTTTAGTTTAGTTTAGAGATACAGCGTGGAAACAGGCCCTTCGGCCCACCGAGTCCGCACCGACCAGCGATCCTTGCACATTAACGCTATCCTACACGCACCAGGGACGATTTACATTTATACCAAGCCAATTAACCTACAAACCTGTACGTCTTTTTTTTTTACAAATACTTTATTCCAAAACGAAAACAAACGTACAAAGTGGTAACACGATCAAATCAAAAGCTGCCTCTATCGGCAGTTTACAAACAAAACAGTTATCAGAGTAAAATTCCCCCAACTTTGTCAATAATACATCCGACCTCCCGGTGCGACCAGCATTCACGGAAGGTTGGGAGTGTGGGAGGAAACCGAAAATCTCGGAGAAAAGCCCGTGGAAGGTCATGGAGAATGTACAAACTACATACAGTCTGAAGAAGGGTCTCGACCCGAAACGTCGCCCATTCCTTCTCTCCTGAGATGCTGCCTGACCTGCTGAGTTACTCCAGAATTTTGTGAATAAATACCTTTGATTTGTACCAGCATCTGCAGTTATTTTCTTATAGCACCCGTAGTCAGGATCGAACCTGGGTCTCTGATGCTGTCAGGCAGCAACTCTACCGCTGTGCCACCATGCCACACCTTGCCAGAAAGCCCTTACTGAAGCTGTTACTTACGCTTGTTTATGTTTACAAAAAGCTGTTGATCTCTGGACCCATTACACCTATCATTTTTGCTGAGTCAAAAGGAACACAAACGACACTGGTTTGGTGACAAGTCCTTGCGTGGGAGAGAGTTAAAGAACCACCTTTAAACACAAAGAGCTGGAGTAACTCAGCGGGACAGGCAGCATCTCTGGAGAGAAGGAATGGGTGATGTTTCTGGTCGAGCCCGTTCTTCAGAAACGTCACCCGTTCCTTCTCTCCAGAGATGCTGCCTGTCCTGCTGAGTTACTCCAGCATTTTGTGTCTACCTTCAGTTCAAACCAGCAGTTCCTTCCTAAACATTGAAACAATACAATATATCTTTATTGTCATTGTACAGGGGTACAACGAGATTGGGAATGCGCCTCCCATACGATGCAATAATGTAATTAGCTAGTCAGTATTAATTTAAACAACAACAACCCAACGAAACAAATTGTAACAGTTTTAAAACAGAATAAAGTGCAAGTAGATCTGTGCCAGTTCACTGTGCGATGTGACCATCCGGCTCAGCAGGACCGGTTCACAGCAGCTATGGCCCTGGGGATGAAGCTGTTCCTGAGTCTGGAGGTACGAGCGTAGAAGGCCTTGTATCGTCTGCCCGATGGAAGGAATTCGAACAGACTATTGCAGGGGTGTGAAGAGTCTTTGTGGATGCTGGAGGTTCTTTGATTGAAGCCATCTACATCCACTTACTGCAATCTGGCAAAACACTTCACCACGGATGAACTCAATGACAGGTACTGTACAATAAATAGAGATGGGTCTTCAGAGGGAGTTGACTCAACGTGGAGAGTGTTAAGTACCTTCCCATCCAACAGCTGAAACACAGCTGGAGAGATGAACGAAAGCCCTTCGGTGGCTGTTAGAAGCTCAGAGAAAATGTGATGCGAGGTGGACACCCTGTGCTGTCTGTCACATAGATATAGAAGTAATGAGGACAGCAGCTGTGCTCTCATTACATTAGGAAGATGTGCGGCAGTAGAGTTGCTGCCTCACAGCGAATGCAGCGCCGGAGACCCGGGTTCCATCCCGACTACGGGCGCCGTCTGTACGGAGTTTGCACGTTCTCCCCGTGACCTGCGTGGGTTTTCTCCGAGATCTCCGGTGTCCTCCCACACTCCAAAGACGTACAGGTTTGTAGGTTAATTAGCATTGGTATAAGTGTAAATTGTCCCTAGTGGGTGTAGGATGGTGTTAATGTGTGCGGGGATCGCTGGTCGGCGCGGACTCGGTGGGCCGATGGGCCTGTTTTCGCGCTGTATCTCTAAACTAAACTAAACTGAAGTGTCATTCAAACAGGGGAGGTCTCAGAGGGTGGAGATTAAAGAGACAGGCAGGCATGGAATCACGGGGGATATGGGAACAAGGATGGGAATGTTTATCATTTTAACGTTGTTCAACAGGGAAGCGAGCACAGGTCAACGATGGATTTTAAAAAAAAGAGATACAGCGCGGAAACAGGCCCTTCGGCCCACCGGGTCCGCGCCGCCCAGCGATCCCCGCACATTAACACTATTCTACACACACTAGGGACAATTTTTACATTTGCCCAGCCAATTAACCTACATACCTGTACGTCTTTGGAGTGTGGGAGGAAACCGATCTCGGAGAAAACCCACGCAGGTCACGGGGAGAACGTACAAACTCCGTACAGACGGCGCCCGTAGTCAGGATCGAACCTGATTCTCCGGCGCTGCATTCACTGTAAGGCGGCAACTCTACCGCTGCGCAACCGTGCCGCCCTGATTGACCCATGGACATGTAGTGTCAACAGGTGCTGGATGGACGTTTCTGATGATCTCAAGTTCACACTCAGTTTGCAAGGAGGGTAGACACAAAATGCTGGAATAGCGGGACAGGCAACATCTCTGGAGAGAAGGAATGGGTAATGTTACGGGTCGAGACTAGTCTGGGGAAAAGGAAACGAGAGATATAGGCAGTGATGCAGAGAGATAGAGAAAAATGAATGATAGACAGGTAAAAAAGTGACAATGGTAAAGGAAACAGGCCATTGTCAGCTGTTTTCTAGGTGAGAACGAGAAACTGGTGCAAACTTGGGTGGGGGAGGGATGGAGAGAGAGGGAGTGCAGGAGTTACCTGAAGTGGGAGAAATCAAGATTCATACCACTGGGCTGTAAGCTGCCCAAGCGAAATATGAGGTGCTGTTCCTCCAATTTGCGTTTAGTCTCACCCTGACAATGGTGGAGGCCCAGGACAGAAAGGTCAGTGTGGGAATGAGAAGGGTCTGTGTCTATCTTCGATTTAGTAGATTTATTCAAGAATGGGTGACGTTTCAGGTCGAGACCCTTCTTCAGTCTAAAGAAGGGTCTCGACCCGAAAAGTCCCCCCGTTCCTTCCGTCCCGAGGTGCCGCCTGTCCCGTTGAGCTACTCCAGCACGTTGGTGTCTATCTGCTGAATAACTCCACTCCTTTAATCAGAGGCTCAAGAACAAAGGTCGTTCCGGTCACGTGAAGGAACGATGCCGACTTACAACGGGGAACCGAGGAACAGGAAAGGTCAGAGCTCAGGAGCTGGCATGGCAACGTCCTTTTGAAGGACGAACCCTCTGAGGCACGACAGTGCTTTGAAAGAATGATCTAAAGCTGCAGGAGCTGATTGAGATGTCTACACCAGAATGTTAAAAGGGACCTGTTTAAAGGTGCGTTGCTCAGCCGGACTCCAGATGTCGTTTGGCCCGTGGTCGTGATCTCCTTGCCTGTGACTTTCAACACTATTAAGCTGCCTTTCCTGCATCGCTCCTACAAGTAATGCTTGATGCACCGAGGAGTCCCTTGCAACCTGTTTCTCTGGCGGTTGGTTCACGGGCTCGCCAGCCGCCTGCTACTGTTGTGGTCTGGAAGAGTGTGTGTACCACGTGTACATGGAGTGTGTGAGCCTGTGTACCACGTGTACATGGAGTGTGTGAGCCTGTGTACCACGTGTACATGGAGTGTGTGAGCCTGTGTTCCGCGTGTACATGGAGTGTGTGAGTCTGTGTACCACGTGTACATGGAGTGTGTGAGATTGCAGCCCCTGTTCCAATATCTAAAGGGGCTGCTCCTTTGCCAAGGAGTGCATTATAGTTATTTGAAAATTTGGTGTCTTCGATCATTTGGTGATTTTGTGCTGTGGTGATCAGTTTTTTAAATCATATTACTTTGTATCGTAATTGAATAAATTATTTTTGATACAAAAAAAAATTAATGCTTGATACGAACGTTGCCTTGACTTTTTTTCTTTAAAGTAGTTGAGAGGAAATGGTCCATGCTGCCTCGGCAAGGCCACCAGTGTAATCAAAGACCAGTCTCACCCCGGACACTCCCTCTTCTCCCCTCTCCCATCAGCAATGAGGTACAGAAGTATAACAACATACAGCCATGACCAAATGGTTGGGTAGACTTAGGGTTGCCAACTTCCTCACTCCCAAATAAGGGACAAATGGTGACGTCACCACCCCGCGCCCCACGTGACCTCATCCAGCCAGCGGCCACGTGCTCCCGCTCCACCAATGGCGGCCACCCGGGCCGGGAGGCGGGTTGCTACGCAACCTCCGTTAGGCGGCACCCGGGTCTCCGGGCCTACAGTGTCCGGGCCTACAGTGGCCCCCGGGTCTATAGTGTCCGGGCCTATAGTGTCCGGGCCTACATCACCCAGACCTACAGTGTTCCAGGCCTACAGTGTCCGGGCCTACAGTGTCTGGGTCTACATCGCCCAGATCTACATCGTCCAGACCTACAGTGCTCCGGGCCTACAGTGTCCGGGCCTACATCATCTGGACCTACAGTGTTCCGGGCCTACAGTGTCCGGGCCTACATCGTCCAGACCTACAGTGTCCGGGCCTACAGTGTCCGGGCCTACTGTGTCCGGGCCTACAGTGTCCGGGCCTACAGTGTCCGGGCCTACTGTGTCCGGGCCTACAGTGTCCGGGCCTACAGTGTCCAGGCCTACGGTATCTGGGCCTACAGTGTCCGGGCCTACAGTGTCCGGGCCTACAGTGTCCGGGCCTACAGTGTCCGGGCCTACAGTGTCCAGGCCTATGGTATCTGGGCCTACAGCACCGTCCAGGCCTAATAAGTGACAAGGGCGGTCCCATAAGGGACAAATCAATTTAGTCCAAAATACCGGATGTGCTAATGCGGGACGGCTGGCAGCCCTAAGTAGACTCGATGGGCCGAATGGCCTAGTTCTGCCCCTCTGACTTGCAAACGTATGAACTTATTTCAAACGCCCACCCGTATTTTTGTGACGTGGGGAAGAAGTTCTTCAGCAAAGATCCGTAGAAATCATTAACTACCTCAACACAAAGCTGCTGAGACCAGAGACAATTGAAGATTCCAAAAGTGTCATTGATTTTTGCTCTGTAAGGGCATTAAGTGATATCGAACCGGAGCGTGTAAATTTAGTTAGACACAGCTTATCCATGAGCTAAAATATACGAAAGGTCAGACATGCAAGATCTGATTGTTCTCTGATGTTTTCAAGAGAGAGTTAGATACAGCTCTTAGGGCTAATGGAACCAAGGGATATGGGGAGAAAGCAGGAACGGGATACTGATTCTGGATGATCGGCCATGTGCTGGCTCGAAGGGCCGAATGGCCTCCTCCTCCTCTACCTATTTTTTGTTTGTTTCTATGTTCTGCTCTTGCTCACACATTACAAGATTATGCAGCTACATTTATTTTGCCTTTTTCATCGGCTTCACAAATGCTGTGGCTTTAGAAGGCCCTGATCAGACCACATTTGGTATATTTGTTCCACACTTTTGGAGTATTGCGAGCAGTTTCGGGCCCCAGATCTGAGGAAGGACGTGCTGCCGTTGGATCGGGTCTGGCGGGGGTTTACGAGAATGATCCCGAGGGCGTTTGGGTTAACATAAGATGAGCGTTTCAAGGCACTAGGCCTGTACTCGCTGGAGTTTAGAAAGATGATGGGTGGGGGAAACCTCATTGAAACGTACAGAATAGTGAAAGGCCTGGATAGAGTGGATGTGGAGAGGAAGTTTCCACTAGTGGGAGAGTCTAGGAACTGGAGGAACTCAGTAGATCAGGCAACATCTCTGGAGAACACGGATCAGAAACGTTTTGAGTCAATGGTTCAATGAAACTTCATTGTCACGTGCACCTAAGTTCTGTGAAATTCTTTTTTTGAAAGGTTTAGTGACAGTCTACTTACTACACATTGGTGGTGCAGCGGTAGAGATACTGCCTTACAGTGCCCGAGACCCGGGTTCGAACCCGACTACGGGTGCTGTCTGTACGGAGTTTGTCCCTGTGACTTGCATAGGTTTTCACTGGGATCTCCAGTTTTCTCCCACACTCCAAAGACGTACAGGTTAATTGGGTCTCCGACAACGATGAGAAGGCCTACCGGGAGGAGGTGGCTGATCTGGCACTCTGGTGTCAGGACAATAGCCTCCTCTTGAATGTCACTAAAACTAAGGAGCTGATTGTGGACTTTAGAAGGGCTAAACATCCAAGGACGTACACGCCACTGGAGATAAATGGGTCTACTGTGGATAGGGTGAGCAGTTTTAAATACTTGGGAGTCCGCATCACAGAGGATCTGACGTGGGCAACGCACATTGCCGCACTGGTGGGTAAGGCAAAGCAGCGCCTTTACCACCTCAGACAGCTGAGGAAATTCAGAGTGTCTCTGAGGATCCTTCATTGCTTCCTGTCCGGCAACATCACAGTCTGGTTTGGGAACAGCTCTGCCCAGGACAGGATGGCCCTGCAGAGAGTAGTGCGTTCGGCAGAACGCACAATGGGAACTACACTCGTCCCCCTGCAGGACCTATACATCAGGAGGTGCAGATCCAGAGCAAGCAAGATCATGAGGGACCCCTGCCACCCCAGTAATGGACTGTTCCAGATGCTACGGTCAGGCAAACGCCTCCGCTGTCACGCTGTGAAAACGGAGAGGATGAGACGGAGTTTCTTCCCACAGGCCATCAGGACTGTCAACTTTTATATCTCCAGGGACTAAATTTTGTCTTCTCTATATTAACTTTATTTATATGCTGTAGCTGTAATTCTTTTTTGTGCACAATCCGCAGGCATTGCCACTTTCATTTCGCTGCACATCGTGTATGTGTATGTGACAAATAAACTTGACTTGACTTGGTTGGAAAAAATTGTAAATTGTCCCTAGTGTGTGTAGAATAGTGTTAGTGTGCGGGGATCGCTGGTCGGTGCTGACTCGATGGGCTGAAGGGCCCGTTTCCACGCTGTATCTCTAAACTAAAGTAAACTAAACTAATTAAGCACAATCGTACGAAGTATAAGAATAAGATAGTAAACCACACAAGAGTCTGACATTTCAGACTCCATCATAGAAACATAGACAATAGGTGCAGGAGTAGGCCATTCGGCCCTTCGAGCCTATACGCACCGCCATTCAATATGATCATCCTGTCAGACTGAAGAAGTGTCCCGACCTGAAACATCATCCACCAATTAATATTCAAACGGTTTAAATTCACGAAACATTTACTTTTTAAACATTTCAGCAAACAGTTTCAGATAAATCAAGACAAAATAACGTTCCAACCTTTGAACTGGTTTAAAAGGGACAAACTAAATAGAGGTAATCGCAAAATCAGAAGAACAACTATTTTTGTGAAGAGGTCTGAAGAAGGGTCTCGACCCGAAACGTCGCCCATTCCTTCTCTCCAGAGATGCTGCCTGACCCGCTGAGTTACTCCAGCATTTTGTGTCTACCTTTGATTTAAACCAGCATCTGCAGTTTTTTCCGACACTATTTCTCTGAGATACTCGAGCACTTTGTGTCCTATTTAGTATTTGTTTTTAACGCTAGACACCATCAATTTAATTTATAGACTGTAGTTTAGGGAGGAACAGGTTACTATGCTTGCTTTTATTATTGGCACTGGTGACTGATAGCTACCGATGTGCACTAATTCACCACTCTGTCAGGCAGAGTGAATTTTTGGAGCCTTATCTAATGTCTGACAGTCAGTTCTCAGGTCCTGCTTAATCAGTGTGAGCTCTGGTGACTGTGTCACTCCGCATGTGGTGGTAATTAAAGAAAGTCTATTAACACCAGCAAGGCATCAAGATAGAGAACCTTATTTAATGATATCACATTAAACTGCTGTTGCTCAAGGAAGCTTATATTTGCTCTCTCTTTCACTTGCAAAGGATGCACGTTTAACCGAGCAGCTGGTAGAGTTGCTGCCTCGTAGAGTTCCGGGTTAATTGCCGGAATGGCGGGACTGTAATATGTTGAAAGACTGGAGCGACTAGGCTTGTATACACTGGAATTTAGAAGGATGAGAGGAGATCTTATCGAAATGTATAAGATTATTAAGGGGTTGGACACGTTAGAGGCAGGAAACATGTTCCCAATGTTGGGGGAGTCCAGAACAAGGGGCCACTGTTTAAGAATAAGGGGTCGGCCATTTAGAACTGAGATGAGGAAAAACTTTTTCAGTCAGAGAGTTGTGAATCTGTGGAATTCTCTGCCTCAGAAGGCAGTGGAGGCCAATTCTCTGAATGCATTCAAGAGAGAGCTAGATAGAGCTCTTAAGGATAGCGGAGTCAGGGGGTATGGGGAGAAGGCAGGAACGGGGTACTGATTGAGAATGATCAGCCATGATCACATTGAATGGTGGTGCTGGCTCAAAGGGCCGAATGGCCTCCTCCTGCACCTATTATCTTATAGTCTATTGTCTATTGTCTATTGTCTATTGACCCGGGTTCCATCCTGACCTCAGCTGCAGTCTGCGTGGAGTTCTTACTCTCTTCCTGTGGACCACGGGGGTTTTCTCTGGGTGCTCAGGTTTCCTCCCACATCCCAAAGATGTGAGCAAGGTTTTGCAGGTAAATCGCCCCTAGTGTGTAGGATGCGAAAGTGGGTTAAAATAGAACTAGTGCAGGAAGGAACTGCAGATGCTGGTTTAAACCGAAGAAAGACACACAATGCTGGAGTAACTCAATAGGACAGGCCGATGGTGCCTGTTCCCGCTGAGTTAAGGTCCTGTCCCATTTTTAAGGCGACTGCCGGCGACTGTTAAAGTCGTAGCAGATCGCCGATATTTTCTTTTACCGACAATGACCACGACAATGCCGAGTCAGGTCGATACAAGTCACTTTTTTTGTGAGACTAGCACCTGACTAGGAGATTACACCAATAGACAATAGTCAATAGGTGCAGGAGGAGGCCATTCGGCCCTTCCAGCCAGCACCGCCATTCAATGTGATCATGGCTGATCATTCTCAATCAGTACCCCGTTCCTGCCTTCTCCCCATACCCCCTGACTCCGCTATCCTTAAGAGCTCTATCTAGCTCTCTCTTGAATGCATTCAGAGAATTGGCCTCCATTGCCTTCTGAGGCAGAGAATTCCACACCGTCTTTGGAAACATCGCGAAATTCCCACGCTTACCCGACCGTCAAACTGTTGCCTCCAATCTACCTGTCAAATGTCCTGACGGTAAATAAATTGGTTAAACAAAACTATCTTCTGGTATCTTCAAATGCCTTTTCTTAACTTAATATTACATGCTTCTAAATGCATCTGCGACAACCTAGCAAACCTGGGGACAGCGTGCGACAGACAGCGCCAGCAATAAGCTACGATACCTGGCCACAAGCCAGCTGTCGCCGAGAAATTTCTAGCAGGTAGATTTTTCCGCGACGCGCCGAGATCCGCTACGATTCATTGAAGACTCCTCACGATCATGCCCACGACACCCCGGCAAACGTTCGGCGACAGCCTAGTCACCGGCAGTCGCCTTAAAATCACCTAAGTGGAACAGGCCCTTAACTCCGTCATTTTGTGTCTAAAACAGAACTCGTGTTTGGGTGATCGATGGCCGGCAAGCACTTGGTGATTCCACGCCAGTAAAGTCCGATTAACTTTGATCGGACTTCACTCGACTCTTATCTTGCTGTAAACATTCGATTGGAACGTTGTAAGTCTTGGAAGTCTTTTAGGACCGAGATGAGAAAGTTTTTTTTCACACAGAGAGTGGTGAATCTGTGAAATTCTCTGCCACAGAAGGTAGTTGAGGCCAGTTCATTGGCTATATTTAAGAGGGAGTTAGATGTGGCCCTTGTGGCTAAAGGGATCAGGGGGTATGGAGAGAAGGCAGGTACGGGATACTGAGTTGGATGATCAGCCATGATCATATTGAATGGCGGTGCAGGTTCGAAGGGCCGAATGGCCTACTCCTACTCCTACTCCTGCACCTATTTTCTATGTTTCTATGTTTCTATGTACTGTATCCATACACGTTGCTGCTGGGAAGCAAGACTCCAGAGTTGTAAGAACATAATTACTCACAAGTTCTGTCAATCCCAAACAGGAGGTTTGAACTTGAGTGGGTGGTAAAGAATATCACAATGGTATTATTAATCTTGTGACTCACATAATTTGAAGGGGGGTGAGTGTGAAATCCTCTCAGTCTTTTCCCTGAAGTGGAAACATTGCTCGAAAGGAGAAAAAAGGCTTCAAATTCAGTATTATTATTACTCAAAGTTAATTATCAGTTCAGCCCAAGGTTTTTTCTTCTACATTTGTCTATTTTCTGCGTTGTGGTAATTGCTTCTGCCACCGATGACTTGAAATGTACTTGTTCTCGTAAAGTGTGGGAAGCACGAACTGCAGGCGCTGGTCAGTGCCCAAAAGGACACAAAATGCCGGAGTTAAGAGCCTGTTCCACTTAGGCGATTTTAAGGCGACTGCCGGCGACTAGGCTGTCGCCGAGCATTTGCCGGGGTGTCGCGGGCATGATCGTGAGGAGTCTTCAATGAATCGTAGTGGATTTCGGCGCGTCGCGGAAAAATTTACCTGCTGGAAATTTCTCTGCAACAGCTGGCTTGTGGCCAGGTATCGTAGCTTATTGCGGGTGCTGTCTGTCGCACGCTGTCCCCAGGTTTGCCAGGTTGTCGCAGATGCATTTAGAAGCACGTAATATTAAATTAAGAAAAGGCATTTGAAGATACCAGAAGATAGTTTTGTTTAACCAATTTATTTACCGTCAGGACATTTGACAGGTAGATTGGAGGCCACAGTTTGACGGTCAGGTAAGCGTGGGAATTTCGCGATGTTTCCGAAGACGGTGTAATCTCTTAGCCAGGTGCTAGTTTCACAAAAAAAGTGACTTGTATCGACCTGACTCGGCATTGTCGTGGTCATTGTTGTAGGGTAAAAGAAAATTTTGGCGCTCTGCTACGACGTATAAAATTATAAAAGGACTGGACAAGCTAGATGCTGGAAAAATATTCCCAATGTTGGGGGAGTCCAGAATCAGGTGCCACAGTCTAAGAATAAAGGGGAGGCCATTTAAAACTGAGGTGAGAAGAAACTTTTTCACTCAGAGAGTTGTGAATTTGTGGAATTCTCTGCCACAGAAGGCAGTGGAGGCCAATACACCGGATGAATTTAGTTAAATAGAGCTCTAGGGGGCGAGAGGAATCAAGGGATATGGGGAGATGGCAGGCACAGGTTACTGATTGTAGATGATCAGCCATGATCACAATGAATGGCGGTGCTGGCTCGAAGGGCCAAATGGCCTCCTCCTGCCCCAATTTTCTATGTTTCTATAAAGTCCAGTAAACTCTGATTAAAGATAGTTTGAGGGTCTACAATGAGATAGATGGGAGCTCAGGACTATTCTCCAGATGGGTTTGCAGATGGTAAGAGGATAAAGAGAAATAGGATCATTGCAAGGCAGTGGAACTGAGGCAAAAGATTAGTCATCACCCTACTGCATGGCAGACTCTGAATGAAGGGCCGAATGGCCTATTCCTGCTTCTGTACATTGAATCAGCTCTCCCCTGTTTTCACTGAAATTTAGAAGGATGAGAGGGGACCTTATTGAACAATATAAAATTCTTAAGGGATTGGACAGGCTAGATGCAGGAACAATGTTCCCCATGTTGGGGGAGTCCAGAACCAGGGGTCACATTTCAAGAATAAAGGGTAGTCCATTTACGAATGAGATGAGGAAAAAAATGTTCACCCAGAGAGTTGTGAATCTGTGGAATTCTCTGCCACAGAAGGCAGTGGAGGCCAATGCACTGGATGTTTTCAAGAGAGAGATAGATAGAGCTCTGAGGGCTAATGGAATCAAGGGATATGGGGAGAAGGCAGGAATGGGTGGTACTGATTGTGGATGATCAGCCATGATCACATTGAATGGTGGTGCTGGCTCGAAGGACCGAATGGCCTACTTCTGCACCTATTTTTCTATGTTTGTATGTTTGTTTCTAAATCCTGTTATAGACAATAGACAATAGACAATAGACAATAGGTGCAGGAGGAGGCCATTCGGCCCTTCGAGCTAGCACCACCATTCAATCTGATCATGGCTGATCATTCTCAATCAGTACCCCGTTCCTGCCTTCTCCCCATACCCCCTGACTCCGCTATCCTTAAGAGCTCTATCTAGCTCTCTCTTGAATGAATTCAGAAAATTGGCCTCCACTGCCTTCTGAGGCAGAGAATTCCACAGATTCACAACTCTCTGACTGAAAACGTTTTTCCTCATCTCAGTTCTAAATGGCCTACCCCTTATTCTTAAACTGTGGCCCCTTGTTCTGGACTCCCCCAACATTGGGAACATGTTTCCTGCCTCTAACGTGTCCAACCCCTTAATAATCTTATACGTTTCGATAAGATCTCCTCTCATCCTTCTACATTCCGGTGTATACAAGCCTAGTTGCTCCAGTCTTTCAACATATGACAGTCCCGCCATTCCGGGAATTAACCCAGTAAACCTACGCTGCACGCCCTCAATAGCAAGAATATCCTTCCTCAAATTTGGAGACCAAAACTGAACACAGTATTCCAGGTGCGGTCTCACTCGGGCCATGTACAACTGCAGAAGGACCTCTTTGCTCCTATACTCAACTCCTCTTGTTATGAAGGCCAACATTCCATTGGCTTTCTTCACTGCCTGCTGTACCTGCATGCTTCCTTTCAGTGACTGATGTACTAGGGCACCCAGATCTCGTTGTACGTCCCCTTTTCCTAACTTGACACCATTCAGATAATGCTCTGCCTTCCTATTCTTACCACCAAGTGGATAACCTCACACTTATCCACATTAAACTGCATCTGCCATGCATCCGCCCACTCAAACAACCTGTCCAAGTCACCCTGCAACCTCATAGCATCTTCCTCACAGTTCACACTGCCACCCAGCTTTGTATCATCTGCAAATTTGCTAATGGTACTTTTGTTATCCTACAAAATTATGGGAAAACGACGGCCCGCTTCCAAAACCTGGCAGCCGATGTTGAGTGGTTGTCATGGAGCTGTTTTAAGTTTTGAACTGGGAATGTAGATGATGATGCTGTTGCCATGGGAGTATTAATACACTCTGAGCAACACGACAATGAGAAAAGCTCTTGGTGTGAGCCCTGCAGAGAATTTCAATGAACAATGAACACCTTTCACGTCTTGTGATCAGATTGCACATTATCCCAATGTTCAAATTAATTCAACTGAACATAATTGCAGACGGGTAATATTGTGTGAGGTTCACCAATTTTAAAAAAGGATCGGAAATGTGTTTACAACGCACCTGAGGGATAATTAAACTGCATCACATCATCCCCCATTAGATCCAGTCTGATTTAGATCAACTTCAAGCTCCTCCTATTCACGTATAAAGCCCTAAATGGACACTCCCCCCCCCCCTACATCAAAAAATCTTCTAACCCCCCTCTCTAACTCCAGGTCCCTCAGGTCGGCCGACTTGGGGCTACTCACTATCCCGCGGTCTAGGCTTAAGCTCAGGGGTGACCGCGCTTTTGCGGTTGCAGCTCCTAGACTGTGGAACAGCATCCCTCTCCCCATCAGAACTGCCCCCTCCATCGACTCCTTTAAGTCCAGGCTCAAAACCTATTTCTACTCCCTAGCGTTTGAGGCTCATTGAGGAGGCGCTGTGAACTGTTTGCGTGCTACTGTATGTTTCATTTTTTTCCTTAGTACCTAATCAGATGTACAGCACTTTGGTCAACGTGGGTTGTTTTTAAATGTGCTATACAAATAAAATTGACTTGACTTGACTTGATTTAACTGCTGTAAGTATACATTGAAGATGGCCGTGTACGCAGCAAAGTTCACACGACTAGATTTAGATTTTTGAAAAATATTTTTTTTAGAGATACAGCGTGGAAACAGGCCCTTTGGCCCACCCGGTACACGCCGCCCAGCGATCCCCGCACACTAACACTATCCTACACACACAGTAGGGACAATCTTTACATTTGCCCAGCCAATTAACCTACAAACCTGTACGTCTTTGGAGTGTGGGAAGAAACCGAAGATCTCAGAGAAAACCCACGCAGGTCACGGGGAGAACGTACAAACTCCGTACAGACGGCGCCCGAAGTCAGGATCGAACCCGGGTCTCCGGCGCTGCATTCGCTGTGAGGCAGCAACTCTACCGCTGCGCCACCGTGCTAAGAGGTGATCGGGTTAAAATCAACAAGATTCTGGATGTGAGGAAGGGTCTCGGCCCGAAACGTCACCTGTTCCTTCTCTCCAGAGATGCTGCCCACCTGTCCCGCTGAGTTACTCCAGCATTTTGTGTCTATCTTTGGACAGGCTTAGGTTGTTTTCTCGAGAGTGTCGGAGGTTGAGAGGGGACCTGATAGAAATATATAAAATTGTGAGACATAATTTTGTGTCTATCTTCGGTATGAACCAGCATCTGCAGTTCCTTACGTGAAGCGTGGATGGAGTTGAGTGAAATTTATGGTCAGTGAATAGACAATAGATAATTGACAATAGACAATAGGTGCAGGAGGAGGCCATTCGGCCCTTCGAGCCAGCACCGCCATTCAATGTGATCATGGCTGATCATTCTCAATCAGTACCCCGTTCCTGCCTTCTCCCCATACCCCCTGACTCCGCTATCCTTAAGAGCTCTATCTAGCTCTCTCTTGAATGCATTCAGAGAATTAGCCTCCACTGCCTTCTGAGGCAGAGAATTCCACAGATTCACAACTCTCTGACTGAAAAAGTTTTTCCTCGTCTCAGTTCTAAATGGCCTACCCCTTATTCTTAAACTGTGGCCCCTGGTTCTGGACTCCCCCAACATTGGGAACGTGTTTCCTGCCTCTAACGTGTCCAACCCCTTAATAATCTTAAGACTAATCCGATGGAGCAACAAGGACTTGCTGACTAGCTGGAAGATGGATGAGCACCTAAGTTAGCACATTGAAGGCGTGAGGAGATGACGATGCATTAATGGTGCAAGGTCATCGAATTTGAGGTGACAACCCAACAGCGAGGCCTCCCAACCTTCGTTGGTCCTCATGGAGGGTTGTAAGCTGTGTAGGAAAATAACTGCAGATGCTGGTACAAATCGAAGGTATCACAAAATTCTGGAGTAACTCAGCAGGTCAGGCAGCATCTCAGGAGAGAAGGAATGGGTGCATTCTTCCAATGGGGTGATCCATTCCTTCTCTCCTAGATGCTGCCTGACCTGCTGAGTTACTCCAGCAATTTGTGATACCGAGGGCTGTAAGCTCCTTCATCTCAGGGCTTGAAGGTTTAGTTTAGTTTAATTTAGAGATACAGCATAGAAGCAGGCCCTTCGGCCCACCGACTCCGCACCGACCAGCGCACTAATGCTATCCTACACTCGGGACAATTTTTACATTTGTACCAAGCCAATAAACCTACAAACCTGTACGTCTTTGGAGTGCGGGAGGAAACCGAAGTTCTCGGAGAAAACTCACGCGGGTCACGGGGAGAACGTGCAAACTCCGTACAAACGGCGCCCGTAGTCGGGATTGAACCCGGATTGCTGGTGCTGTAAGTAACTGTGAGGCAGCAACTCTACCGCTGCGCCACCGCGTCACCCTTACATCGATCCACCGCCATTTTCCAGTTCAGTCCTCACCCCAACATCCCAATACCAGAAGATGCCTCCACACCACCATCTCAACCCCAAAGGTCCAACCCCACTTCGAAGGGTCTTGACCCAATAAGTCGCCCATTCCTTCTCTCCAGAGATGCTGCCTGGCCCGCTGAATTGTTTCTGCTTTTTCTGTCTATCTTCTGAGATTGTGAGCCCTTGCTAAGCGAGAAAAAACCCTAATCTCGCCCACATCCCGTGATTAAACATGGACTCTGTTTCTCTTTCTGCAGCAGTCTTCTGCTGAGTGTTTCCAGCATTTTTATTTTTTTTGCTTTTGCTTTCAATTTAGGTTTCCCAGCATTCATTTTTAGTTTTACCTTCATCAAACACGCTAACGTTTAATTATCGAGATCTGCTCAGGAAAGGTCTTGCTTGTGGAAGGGGAGGACTCACCACAGTTACTCGAGGGGGATTTAGAGACAATAGACAATAGACAATAGACAATAGACAATAGACAATAGACAATAGACAATAGGTGCAGGAGGAGGCCGTTCGGCCCTTCGAGCCAGCACCGCCATTCAATGTGATCGTGGCTGATCATTCTCAATCAGTACCCCGTTCCTGCCTTCTCCCCATACCCCCTGACTCTGCTATCCTTAAGAGCTCTATCTAGCTCTCTCTTGATACTGCCCTTCCTGGTAATGCCCTGACCCTGTAAAATTAATATCCATATATAATAAAGCTCTCGTTTGTTTGTTTGTTTGTTCCTGAACTACAGCCAAAATGGTACACGATAGCGCAACAATTTTAGGCCCCACCTTACTCACCGTCGTCCCTTTGGTACTAATGGAAGAAGTTTCAATGAAATCGGGGTTATATTTTTAAAGTTATTCACATTTTAAAGTTTAAATCTATCTCCTAGGGAGGGAGGGGAAGGGAAGGAGGGAAGGGGGGAGGGAGGAGAGGATAAGGGGGGTTGAGGGGGATGGAGTGGGGGGAGGGGAAGGGGTGGAGGGGAAGGGGAGGGGAAGGGGAGGAGGGAGGGAAGTGGGAGGGGGGCAGGGGGTGGAGGGAGGGGGAGGGGGAGGGGAGGGGAGGAGGGAGGGAGGGGGAGGAGAGGGGGAGGTGGGAGGGGGGCAGGTGGTGGAGGGAGAGGGAGGGGGAGGGGAGGGGAGGAGGGAGGGAGGGGGAGGGGAGGAGGGAGGGAGGGGGAGGAGAGGGGGTGGTGGGAGGAGGGGGGAGGTGGGAGGGGGACAGGTGGTGGAGGGAGGGGTGAGGGGGAGGGGAGGGGAGGAGGGAGGGAGGGGGAGGAGGGGGGAGGTGGGAGGGGGACAGGTGGTGGAGGGAGGGGTGAGGGGGAGGGGAGGGGAGGAGGGAGGGAGGGGGAGGAGGGGAGGGGGAGAGGGGGGAGGAGAGGGTGCTGTACCAATGCCAGAGAGGTTTGGGCCCAACGGGTCCGCTTGGTCTAGTAATACTTAAAAGCCTTTTGCACAAAATGCTGGAGTAACTCAGCAGGACAGGCAGACTGAAGAAGGGTCTCGATCCGAAACGTCACCCATTCCTTCTCTCCAGAGATGCTGCCTGACCCGCTGAGTTACTCCAGCTTTTGTATCGGCCTACGACAGGATCTATTTTAACCTCAAGCAAAGGGTGTCAGATTAGCAAGACCTTCCCTGAGCAGTTTGCGTTAATTAAATGCCAGCTTACACTTAGCTTCTGTGGTGCATTTCATCAGTGTTTGTCAAAACCGTCTAATGTCTTGCTGCACATGTCGAAACAAGGAACTGCAGATGCTGGTTCACACAAAAGGACAGAAAGTGCTGGAGTAACTCAGTGAGTCAAGCACCATCTCTGGAAAACATGGGTTGATCACATTTCAGGATGGAAGAAGGATCTCGACCCAAAATGTCACTCTTGCCATAGAGGGAGTACAGAGAAGGTTCACCAGATTGATTCCTGGGATGGCAGGACTTTCATATGAAGAAAGACTGGATAGACTCGGCTTGTACTCGCTGGAATTTAGAAGATTGAGGGGGGATCTTATAGAAACTTACAAAATTCTTAAGGGGTTGGACAGGCTAGATGCAGGAAGATTGTTCCCGATGTTGGGGAAGTCCAGAACAAGGGGTCACAGTTTAAGGATAAGGGGGAAGTCTTTTAGGACCGAGATGAGAAAGTTTTTTTTCACACAGAGAGTGGTGAATCTGTGGAATTCTCTGCCACAGAGGGTAGTTGAGGACAGTTCATTGGCTATATTTAAGAGGGAGTTAGATGTGGCCCTTGTGGCTAAAGGGATCAGGGGGTATGGAGAGAAGGCAGGTACGGGATACTGAGTTGGATGATCAGCCATGATCATATTGAATGGCGGTGCAGGCTCGAAGGGCCGAATGGCCTACTCCTGCACCTATTTTCTATGTTTCTATGTTTCTATGTCACCTCTCCATGTCTTCCAGAGATGCTGCTTGGCCCACTGAGTTACACCAGCACTTTGTGTCCTCCTATGTTCAGTTATATTCCGGCATTTGTATATAGCAAAATAAATATGGATGTTACATAGAACATAGAACAGTGCAGCATAATTCTTACAGGCCTTAACAGAATGAACGTGGTGATTATGTTTCACCTAGTTGAGGCATCAAGAACGAGGAGTGCCACTCTCAAAGCAAAGGCAAGGTTATTTAGGACGGAGATGAGGAGAAATCTGTTCACTCAGAGGGTGGTAAAGTTCCGGAATTTTCTACCACATGGGGTTCATTGAATACACTTAGAACAGAGATCAAAGGAATCAATGGACATGGCACACAGCAGGAAATTGGCATTGAGTAGAAGATTAGTTATGACCTTGTCGGAAGGTGGACCATATTTCTGGAGGTCCACTCCTGGAGTACTTTGCCCGTTCTTATGTTCAATCTTTTGCCTTCAGTTGCCTTTGTAAAACAAATGATGGTGTCACTCTGCTTTGACCTTCCTAACAGATATGTTTTGTAATGCATGCACATAGATATATATATATATATATAGTGCTGCACAATGTGGATCTTCAGAAGACCAGACTGTTCTGATAGCAAAGCACAGCGGGGATGTGTTTAAATGAGAGAATGAATATTAACTTAGCAATGGGAATCTTCATCTTGTTCCACCAAACACTAGGTATTTTCTGCTCCCCCCACTCAAAACTGTCATAGAGTCATAAGAGTCACAAAGCCTGGAAGCAGGCCCTTCGGCCCAACTTCCCTGTGCCGACCAACTGTGTTCCGAAAAGCATTACATTAATGTAGGTTAATTGGCTGGGTAAAATGTAAAAATTGTCCCTAGTGGGTGTAGGATAGTGTTAATGTACCGGGATCGCTGGGCGGCACGGACTTGGTGGGCCGAAAAGGCCTGTTTCCGGCTGTATATATATGATATGAAAACAAAATTGATGCAGTTCCAATGTGAAATTGTGCAGTTCAACATTTGAGAGGGGTAGATTGGGTAAATTTACCAAGCACCTTTTTCCCAGAGTAAGGGAATCAAGAACCAGAGGGGCAGAGAAAGAAGGGTCTCGACCCGAAACATCACCCCATTCCTTCTCTCCAGAGATGCTGCCTGTCCCGCTGAGTTACTCCAGCATTTTGTGTCTATCTTCAAGAACCAGAGGACATTGGTTTAAGGTGAGAGGGGAAAGATTTAATAGGAACCCGAGGGGCAACGCTTTTACACAAAGGGTGGTAGGTAAATGGAACGAGCTGCCAGAGGAGGTAGGTAAGGCTTGTTTCCACGCTGTATCTCTGAATTAAACGAAAAGATCTTGCAATACATGACTGCAATTAAACCGTATGTGAGTAGAAATGTGTGTGTAAATAGAGGGAGACATCGGAGTGCAGGGTATGGAATGGCTGTTTGGGATGAGAGTAAATCACCTTCTGGGATCAGCAGAAGTCACCATAATCTAAGTCATTTTACACTTTGAAAAAGTTCCACAATACCTCATTGATGTCTGAAACTAGAGACAACCAGGGGTCACAGCTTAAGGATAAGGGGGAAGTCTTTTAGGACTGAGATGAGAAAACATTTCTTCACTCAGAGAGTGGTGAGTCTGTGGAATTCTCTGCCACAGAAGGTAGTTGAGGCCAGTTCATTGGCTATATTTAAGAGGGAGTTAGATGTGGCCCTTTTTGTTAAAGGGATCAGGGGGTATGGAGAGAAGGTAGGTACAGGCTATTGAGCTGGATGATCAGCCATGATCATATTGAATGGCGGTGCAGGCTCGAAGGGCCGAATGGCCTACTCCTGCACCTATTTTCTATGTTTCCATGTTTCTATGTCATAAGATCATAAGCTCATAAGTGAACCATCCTACCACAACCAGAGAGCAGTCCTGAACTACTATCTACCCCATTGGTGACCCATGAAACGACACCTATCCATGTTCTCCACAGATGCTGCCTGACCCGCTGAGTTACTCCAGCACTCTGTGAAACGTCACCTATCCATGTTCTCCAGAGATGCTGCCTGACCCGCTGAGTTACTCCAGCACTCTGTGAAACGTCACCTATCCACGTTCTCCACAGATGCTGCCTGACCCGCTGAGTTACTCCAGCACTCTGTGAAACGTCACCTATCCACGTTCTCCACAGATGCTGCCTGACCCGCTGAGTTACTCCAGCACTCTGTGAAACGTCACCTATCCATGTTCTCCAGAGATGCTGAGTTACTCCAGCACCTCGCGCACAAGTTCATAAGTTCAAAAATGATAGGCGCAGGATTAGGCCATTCAGCCCATCAAGTCTACCCCACTATTCAATCATGGCTGATCTATCTCTCCCCCCTAACCCCATTCTCCTGCCTTCTCCACATAACCTCTGACACCCGTACTAATCAGAGTTCTCTTGTTCAGTGAAAAACTTGGTTTTGCATTGCTGAGCAGGCAAATCATGTCCTAAATCACACCAAATTCAGTTTAGTTTATTGTCACGTGTACCGAGCGAGGTACAGTGAAAAGCTTTTTTGTTGCGTGCTAACCAGTCAGTGGAAAGACAATTCATGATTACAATCGAGCCGTCCACAGTGTATGGATTATGGGAATAACGTTTAGGGCAAAGGGAAGTTAGCCTAGGATAGTCCGAGGGTCACCAATAGGGTAGATAGTAGTTCAGCACTGCTCTCTGGTTGTGGTAGGATGGTTCAGTTGCCTGATAACAGCTGGGTAATATTTGAATGATTTAGTTTAAGAAATGAATAAACTGGAATAGTAACGTAAATGAAAAGTTATTAGAAATCAGTGGATTGCGTGCAGCTTAAGTAATTTGAGTGTTAATAAAGATTAAGTTGTACTGATCCTTGGTTTGGAGTGAAGATAGACACAGAGTGCTGGAGTAACTCAATGGGTCAGGCAGCATCTCTGGAGAAAAAGGATTGGTGACGTATTGGGTCAGAACCTACAGTCTGGTTTAGAGGCTTCTGTTCAACACATCAACTGGTAACCTACAGAGGTTATTGGTAATAGGGACAACACTTTCATCTTTGACAACGAGGCAAGCTAGCTAGACAATTTCATCTCCAATTTCATTTCAGGAAACAGTTGGACAGGTATATGGATAGGACAGGTTTGGAGGGATATGGACCAAGCGCAGGCAGGTGGGACTAGTGTAGCTGGGACATTGTTGGCCAATGTGGGAAAGGTGGGCCGAAGGACCTGTTTCCGCACTGTATGTCTCTGTGCCTCTTTGACTCTATGAGAGGTGAAATATAATGCAGGAGGGAGTGATATGGGTGGAAGAGAGGTACATGGAAAAGAGGTACCTGGCAGGTACATGGGCAAGTTGGGCCTGGCAGGTACATGGGCAAGTTGGGCCTGGCAGTACATGGGCAAGTTGGGCCTGTTTCCACACTGTATCACTCTGTAACTCTCTATGACTCTATGACACCTGCTACCAACAGACCGCACCTAGCAAGGACTGCATGGACTTTTCCATGAAACATCAATAAAACAGGTGAGTTTTTGATAAATTAGTCAATCTAATCACCTTTGCCAATACCAGTTTTTCTAGATTTATTGAAATAATTAAGTTCATATTTACCAGATACGAATATGGGATGTGAATCAATATTCACTGGAGTTTAGAAGGATGAGAGGGGGTCTTATAGAGACGTATAAAACTATGAAAGGACTGGTCAAGTTAGTTGCAGGAAAAATGTTGGGGGAGTCCAGAACCAGGGGCCACACAGTCTAAGAATAAAGGGGGGGCCATTTAAAATTGAGGTGAGAAGAAACTTTTTCACCCAGAGAGTTGTGAATTTGTAGAATTCTCTGCCACAGAGGGCAGTGGAGGGCAATTCGCTGGATGGATTTAAGAGAGAGTTAGATAGAGCTCTGGGGGCTAGTGGAATCAAGGGATATGGGGAGAAGGCAGGCACAGGTTACTGATTGTGGATGATCAGCCATGATCACAATGAATGGCGGTGCTGGCTCGAAGGGCCAAATGGCCTCCTCCTGCACCTATTTTCTATGTTTCTATCTCTAGCTGACAATCTTTAGACTCATGGACTAGTTACGTAACCACATGCCACAATCCAAGTAGCTCCATCTGCCTACTCAAAACAACATTATCGTTACAGTTAGACACGACACGCTGGAGTAACTCAGCGGGTCAGGCAGCATCTCTGGAGAAAAGGAATAGGTGGATTTTCAGGTCGAGACCCTTCTTCAGGCTGAGAGTCAGGGGAAAGGGAAACGAGAAATGTACAGTAGGCGGTGATGTGGAGAGATACAGAACAAATCAAATGAAAGATATGCAAATAAAGTAACGATGATAAAGGGAACAGACCATTGTTCGCTGTGGGCTAGGTGAAAACAAATTATAGACAATGAGACTGAACAAGACGGCTTTGAAGCTGGTACGATTTGGGTGGGGGAGGGAAGGAGAGAGAGGGAATGCGGGGGTTACTTGAAGTTAGAGAAATCAATATTATAATCACTGGGTTGTAAGCTGCCCAATGGAGGAGGCCCAGGTCAGAAAGTTCAGTGTGGGAATGGGAGGGGGGAGTTGAAGTGTTTGGAAAGTGGGAGATCAGGCGGAACATTGCTACTCAAATCATAGAAACATAGAAGCATTGAAAGTAGGTGCAGAAGTAGGCCATTCGGCCCTTCGAGCCAGCACCGCCATTTACTATGATCATGGCTGATCATCCAGAATCAGTACCCCGTTCCTGCTTTCTCCCCATATCCCTTGATTCCGTTAGCCCCAAGAGCTATATCTAACTCTCTCTTGAAAACATCCAGCGAATCGGGCTCCACTGCCTTCTGTGGCAGAGAACTCCACAGATTCACAACTCTGTGGATGAAAAAGTTTTTTCCTCATCTCAGTCCTAAATGGCCTACCCCTTATTCTTGAACTGTGTGACCCCTGGTTCTGGACACCCCCCAACATGGGGAACATTTTTTCCGTGTCCAGCCTGTCCAATCCCTTCAGTGTATACCTTCTTAGTAACCAACAGTGAGACAGGCCGGAGAGGGGGGGATATAATAGGATTGTTTTCGGCTGAACCTCCAGTACAATCACTTCAACAAAGCTTGCGATTATATGGTTAAAAAAAAAGGAGAGTGGGCTGTAATTTAGAGTTTTCATTTAGTCCTGGGTAAAGATCCCACACTCCAAAGACGTACAGGTATGTAGGTTAATTGGCTGGGTAAATGTAAAAAATTAAAATTAAAATTTTTTTTTTTTTTTTAAATTAAATTAAAAAAAAATTTTTTTAAATGTCCCTAGTGGGTGTAGGATAGTGTTAATGTACGGGGATCGCTGGGCGGCACGGACTTGGTGGGCCGAAAAGGCCTGTTTCCGGCTGTATATATATGATATGATATGATAAGAAATTGAAAAGAAATCATTTCGCCACTGACAGTCTATTTTCATTTCGCTCCATGGCCTTCTCTCCCTGACAGTGAATCCCTGGATCAGGCGATGGAAGTGTGAGAGTCGTGTATCTCCCTGCATCTAGAAGGCCTACAACGGTTCACTGATCAACCCAGTCGAACCCATGGTCACCAACCACTTTCACGGTTCATTAATTGCTAATGTACAACCGGAGCACAGAAATGAAAGGTGCCGTCATTATAAATGTCAGCGGTGCCTTCTTTAGAATGAGATATTAAGCCGTGGCAGGGTCTGTGCTAAGGGGTCAAGGCAAACGTTACCACAACAGTATTTGAAGAGCAAGGGTTAAGTGCAGAGTAAGGAACTGCAGATGCTGGTTTAATCCGAAGATAGATAAGGAAAGCTGGTGAAAACTCAGCGGGACAGGCAGCATCTCTGGAGAGAAGGAATGGGTGACATAGAAACAGAGAAACATAGAAAATAGGTGCAGGAGTAGGCCATTCGGCCCTTCGAGCCTGCACCGCCATTCAATATGATCATGGCTGATCATCCAACTCAGTATCCCGTACCTGCCTTCTCTCCATACCCCCTGATCCCTTTAGCCACAAGGGCCACTCTTAAATATAGCCAATGAACTGGCCTCAACTATCTTCTGTGGCAGAGAATTCCACAGATTCCCCACTCTCTGTGTGAAAAAAAACGTTCTCATCTCGGTCCTAAAAGACTTCCCCCTTATCCTTAAACTGTGACCCCTTGTTCTGGACTTCCCCAACATCGGGAACAATCTTCCTGCATCTAGCCTGTCCAAACCCTTTAAGAATTTTGTAAGTTTCTATAAAATCCCCCCTCAATCTTCTAAATTCCAGCGAGTACAAGCCGAGTCTATCCAGTCTTTCTTCATATGAAAGTCCTGCCATCCCAGGGATCAATCTGGTGAACCTTCTCTGTACTCCCTCTATGGCAAGAATGTCTTTCTTCAGATTAGGAGACCAAAACTGCACGCAATACTCCAGGTGTGGTCTCACCAATGCCCTGGACAACTGCATTGGTGACTACAACTACAAATGGGTGACGTTTCGGGTCGATGCTACTTTGAATAAATGAATGAATGAATGAATGAATGAATGAATTAATAAGTTTATTGGCCAAGTATGTGCAGATACAAGGAAATGTGCCTTGGTGCTCCGCTCACAAATGACAACACAAACATACAGTTAACAATTAAGACTAAAGCTTAATCACATCAAAACAATAAGGATACAACATTACGGTCTAAACGTGTGGGTGAAAATAAACCAGAGCAAAAAAGAGACTACAGACTTTGGTTATTGAGTAGGACTACCATTTGTGGAAAAAAATTGTTTTTATGTCTGGCTGTGGCTGCTTTGACAGTCCGGAGTTGCCTTCCAGAGAGGAAGTGCTTCAAATATGGTTTAGTTTAGTAAATGTGGTTTAGTTTAGGGATACACCGTGGAAACAGGCCCTTCGGCCCATCGAGTCCACGCCGACAAGCAATCACCCGTATACTAGTTCCATGTTTCACACGGGGAACAATTTACAGGTGCCAATTAACCTACAAATCTGCACGTCTTTGGAGTGTGGGAGGAAACCGGAGCACCCGGAGAAAACCCACGCAGGTCACGGGGAGAACGTACAAACTCCGTACAGACAAGCACCGATAGTCGGGATCGAACCCGGGTCTCCGGCGCTGTGAGGCAGCAACTCTACCGCTGCGCCACCGTGCCGCACAAACTGAGCCCAAGAGACTCTGTGGTGTCCAGGCCAACAGTTAATCTTCAATCAGCATCACGAGCCAAACAAATTAATATTTTGATTTCCAGTGACACAAACAAGAGGCCTGCCAAATGCCAAAAGGGTGTTTGAAAAATTAGTGTCAATTAAAAAAACTCTCAAATAATGCTGGAAACTTGAAATGAAAACACAAAATACAGCAAAGGAAATCAAGCAGGATCGATTGTCGGAAAAATAGGGTTTTTTACGTTCCTGAAGGACCTCAGACCTGAATCGTTATCTCTGTGTCTCTCTCCACAGACGCTGACTGATCTTCTGAATGTATCCAGTATTTTACTTTGATCTACCCGTTCATGTTTGTAGGCGGGTAAAGACATGGAGTTCATGAGTCCGTAAGTCTCACGTAAGGGCAGGCACGGTGGCGCAGCGGTAGAGTTGCTGCCTTACAGCGAATGCAGCGCTGGAGATCAGGGTTCGATCCCGACTACGGGCGCTGTCTGTACGGAGTTTGTACGTTCTCCCCGTGACCTGCATGGGTTTTCTCCGAGATCTTCGGTTTCCTCCCACACTCCAAAGACGTATAGGTTCATAGGTTAATTGGCTTGTAAATGTACAAACTTTCCCTAGTGTGTGTAGGATCATGTTAATATGCTGGGATCGCTGGGCGGCGCGGACCCGGTGGGCCGAAGGGCCTGTTTCCACGCTGTATCTCTAAACTAAACTAAACTAAAGTCATAGAAGTAAGTCATGGTCAAGGTATTGTGCTCAGTTCTGGGCACTGTGTTATTGGAAAGATGTTGACAAGCTGGAAAGGATACAGAGAAGATTTACGAGGATGTTGCCAGGACTAGAGGGTCTAAGCTATAGGCAGAGGTTGAGTCGGCTGGGACTCTATTCCTTGGGGCGCAGGAGGATGAGGGGTGATCTGAGAGAGGTGTACAAAATCATGAGAGGAATAGATCGGGTAGATGCACAGAGTCTCTTGCCCAGAGTAAGGGAATCGAGGACCAGAGGACATAGGTTTAAGGTGAAGGGGAAAACATTTAATGGAAATCTGAATGGGTAGCTTTTTCACACAAAGGGTGGTGGGTGTATGGAACAAGCTGTCAGAGGAGGTAGTTGAGGCTGGGACTATCCCAACGTTTAAGAAAATTAGACAGGTACATGGATAGGACGGGTTCGGAAGGATATGGGCCAAGCGCGGGCAGGTGGGACTAGTGTAGCTGGGACATGTTCGCCGGTGTGGGCAAGTTGGGCCGAAGGGCCTGTTTCCACACTGTATCACTCTGTGACTCTATGAGTAGAGTTAGGATATTCGGCCCATCAAGTACGCTCCGTCATTCAAACGTGGCTGATCTATCACTCCGTCTCAACACAGTGGCGCAGCGGTAGAGTCGCTGCCTTACAGCGTCAGAGACCCAGCCTCGATCTCGTCTATGGGTGTTTGTCTGCATGTTTCCCCTGTGATCGCGTGGGTTTTCTCCGGGCGCCCCGGTTTCCTCCCACATTCCAAAGATGCGCAGGTTATTGAAAGCAAGCGTGCAGGTCCAGCAGGCAGTGAAGAAAGCGAATGGTATGTTGGCATTCATAGCAAGAGGATTTGAGTATAGGAGCAGGGAGGTTCTGCTGCAGTTGTACAGGGCCTTGGTGAGACCGCACCTGGAGTATTGTGTACAGTTTTGGTCTCCTAATCTGAGGAAAGACATTCTAGCCTTAGAGGGAGTACAGAGAAGGTTCACCAGATTGATTCCTGGGATGGCAGGACTTTCATATGAAGAAAGACTGGATAGACTAGGCTTATACTCGCTGGAATTTAGAAGACTGAGGGGGGATCTTATTGAAACATATAAAATTCTTAAGGGGTTGGAGAGGCTAGATGCGGGAAGATTGTTCCCGATGTTGGGGAAGTCCAGAACCAGGGGTCACAGCTTAAGGATAAGGGGGAAGTCTTTTAGGACCGAGATGAGAAAACATTTCTTCACACAGAGAGTGGTGAGTCTGTGGAATTCTCTGCCACAGAAGGTAGTTGAGGCCAGTTCATTGGCTATATTTAAGAGGGAGTTAGATGTGGCCCTTGTGGCTAAAGGGATCAGGGGGTATGGAGAGAAGGCAGGTACAGGATACTGAGTTGGATGATCAGCCATGATCACATTGCATGGCGGTGCAGGCTCGAAGGGCCGAATGGCCTACTCCTGCACCTATTTTCTATGTTTCTATGTTTCTATGTTTGTAGCTTAACTGGCTTCTGTTAATTGTCGCTAGTGTGTAGCATAGAATCAGTGACCAGTGGTCGGCATGGACTCACTGGGCCAAAGGGCCTCCATGGACCACTATCATTCACTCAGTTAAGTATCTTAAGTGGACAAACCTAGGTCAGTTGTGCTTGATTCCACACATTAAGCCACAACTGTGCCCATTGTGTGACACGGTGGCACAGCTGGTAGAGCTGCTGCCTCAAAAACGCCAGAGACCCGGGTTCGATCCTGACCCCGGGTGCTGTCTGTGCGGAGTTTGCACGCTCTCCCTGTTTCATCCAGGTGCTCCGGTTTCCCTCCCACATCACAAAGACGTGCGGGTTGGGGGTCAATGTTGGGGGAGTCCAGAACCAGGGGCCACAGTTTAAGAATAAGGGGTAGGCCATTTAGAATGGAGACGAGGAAAAACTTTTTCAGTCAGAGAGTTGTGAATCTGTGGAATTCACTGCCTCAGAAGGCAGTGGAGGCCAATTCTCTGAATGCATTCAAAAGAGAGCTAGATAGAGCTCTTAAGGATAGCGGAGTCAGGGGGTATGGGGAGAAGGCAGGAACGGGGTACTGATTGAGAATGATCAGCCATGATCACATTGAATGGTGCGTATTTATTCACAAAATGCAGGAGTAACTCAGCAGGTCAGGCAGCATCTCGGGAGAAAAGGAATGGGCGATGTTTCGGGTCGAGACCCTTCTTCAGTCTGAGTTACTCCAGCATTTTGTGAATAAATACCTTCGATTTGTACCAGCATCTGCAGTTATTTATCCAGTGATTTGGCCTCCACTGCCCTCTGTGGCAGAGAATTCCACACTTCCCTGAAGAAGGGTCTCGATTTGAAACGTCGCCCATTCCTTCTCTCCCGAGATGCTGCCTGACCTGCTGAGTTACTCCAGCATTTTGTGAATAAATACCTTCGATTTGTACCAGCATCTGCAGTTATTTTCTTATACTACATTGAAAGGTGGTGTTGGCTCGAAGGTCAGAATGGCCTACTCCTGCACCTATTGTCTTTTGTTTATTATCTATTGTTTGTAGGTGAATCGGCCCTCTGTAAACCGGTCCCGAATAGTGTGGAGAGTGGATGCGAAAGTGGTATAACATAGACCGAGGTGATCGATGGTCGGCGTGGACTCGGTGGGCCGAAGGGCCTGTTTCCATCCTGTCTCTTCCAATTAAAAAAAACCTGATACTTGACATCTTGAAGGAATTTTGGGTATTGCCGACAGTGAACAGTGTCGCGAATCTGAGAGAAAGATGACCTCTCAATCACGACCTAAACCGAATTTATTTAGTGAGCTACGTTCACTCATTACTGGCACGGGAAAGCACCGGGAATAATGCAACGTTCCTCTAACGCTGGGCTGCAGCCTCTCTTAATCACGGTTATGAGTCTGCTCGACCACCGGTGCTCTTCACAATAGTAAATCTCCGTTGCCATGACGAACTCCAATTACTATAAAGAAACAGTGACATATTGGCAGCGAAAAAGAAAAGATTTCTTTTTCTAAATTGCCATAAACAATGGACAAGCTAGTGATTTCTGGTGACATCCACTGCTCCTCAATGGTCATGTCTCATTATCTTCCTCACCACTGCTATTGTGGCTGATGACACCGACGTACAAACGCAGAGAGTGAAAGAAGGTCGGTGTCAGTTGAGACAGAAGCACAGAAACGTAGAAAGTAGAAGCAGGAGGAGGCCATTCGGCCCTTCCAGCCAGCACCGCCATTCAATATGATCATGGCCGATCATCCAAATTCAGTACCCCGTTCCTGCTTTCTCCCCATACCCCTCGATTCCGTTAGCCCTCAGAGCTAAATCTAACTCTCTCTTGAAAGAATCCAGTGAATTGGCCTCCACTGCCTTCTGCGGCAGAGAATTCCACAGATTCACAACTCTCTGGGTGAAAAAGTTTTTCCACATCTCAGTCCTAAATGGCCTACCCCTTATTCTTAAACTGGGACCCCTGGCTCTGGACTTCCCCGACATCGGGAACATTTTTCCTGCATCTAGCCTGTCCAATCCCTTAAGATTTTTAAATGTTTCAACAGTATAAGGTCCCCTCTCATCCTTCTAAATTCCAGTGAATATAAGCCCAGTCAATCCATTCTTTCATCTTATGTCAGTCCTGCCATCCTAGGAATTAACCTGGTGAAGCTACGCTGAACTCCCTCACTAGCAAGAATATTGAGCTATCTGAGGGGATTGTAGGGGATTTTGGCCAAGTTTTAAGGTCACTTCAGAGAGTCATGGAGATTTGACAGGAATCGCAGGCTGGATACACAAGGAACTGTAGACAAGGAACATTTTATCGGGACGCATCACAGCTTGGTTTGACAACAGCTCCATCCAAGGCCTGCGAGAAATTGCAGCGAATTGTGAACGCAGCCCAGACCATCACACAAACCAACCTCCCTTCCATTGACTCCATCTACACCTCACGCTGCCTCGGCAAGGCCAGCAGCATCATTAAGGACCAGTCGCCCCCCCGGCCACTCCCTCTTTTCCCCTCTCCCATCAGGCAAAAGGTACAGATGTGTGAAAATGCACACCTCCACTTAACCTTGCACTAAACGTTATTCCTCTATCATGTATGTATAAACTCTCTCCTGCTATTAATAATTTTGGCAAGGGCAGCTCACTGGCGCAGCGGTAGAGTTGCTGCCTTACAGCGCCAGGGACCCGGGTTCGATCCCGACTACGGGCGCTGTCTGTACGGAGTTTGTACGTTCTTCCCGTGACCCGCGTGGGTTTTCGCCCAGATCTTCGGTTTTCCCCCACGCTCCAAAGACGTGCAGGTTTGTAGGTTAATTGGCTTGGTGCTAATGTAAATTGTCCCTAGTGTGTGTAGGATAGTGTTAGTGCGCGGGGATCGCTGGTCGGTGCAGACTCGGTGGGCCGAAGGGCCTGTTTCCACGCTGTATCTCTATGTATGCTTTGCAATGCAGAATATTAATACTTGAGCATTGACAACAGTAGACAGGACGACATCAACTTCAATGGACACTGAAGGACTGAGGATTAGGGATGAGGTAGAAGTTAAGACACTTTTCTTAAAATTAGTTTGCTTTAGTTTAAGCATTTAATTATTTATCTGTTTTTGAGTGTTATTTTTCAAACCGTTTGATGTTTTGAATTATTTATTTTAATGTTGATCATTTTTAAATGTCCCTGAATGTCAGAGATACTAAAAATAAACTGTTAAAATCAATGGGAAATACAAAGTTCATTGCAGATAGGAATGTGGAAGTTTCAGGTGAAGGGAGAAAGATTTAATGGGAATCTGAGGGGTAACTTTTTCACACAGAGGGTGGTGGGTGTACGGAACGAGCTGCCAGGGGAGGTGGTTGAGGCTGGGACTATCGCAATGTTTAAGAACCAGTTAGACAGGTATATGGATTGGACAGGTTTGGAGGGATATGGGCCAATTGCAGGCAGGTGGGACTAGTGTAGCTGAGGCATGTTGGCCGGTGTGGGCAAGTTGGGCCGAAGGGCCTGTTTCCACACTGTATCACTCTATGACTCTATGTCTCTCCAGTGGAGCTCATAGACATATGTCTCATAGAGACATAGAGTCATAGAGTCATAGAGCCATAGAGGGATGTTCAGAGACCCTGGTTCGATCCTGACCTCGGGTGCTGTCTGTGTGGAGTTTGCATGTTCTCCCTGTGACCGCATGTGTTTCCTCCCACATCCTGCAAACTATCCAGGTTGATAGATTAATTGTCCACCGTAAATTATCCCTGGTACTTAAAGTATGGGGGAATAACAATAGACAATAGACAATCGGTGCAGGAGTAGGCCATTCGGCCCTTCGTGCCAGCGCCGCCATTCAATGTGTTCATGGCTGATCATTCTCAATCAGTACCCCGTTCCTGCCTTCTCCCCATACCCCTTGACTCCGCTATCCTTAAGAGCTCTATCTAGCACTCCGCTATCCTTAGGAGCTCTATCTATAACATAGAACACAGAACCGTACAGCACAGGAACTGGCCCTTCAACCCACAATGTCCTAGCCCAACACAGTGCCAAGCTAAACTAATCTCCATGTGACTCATATCCTCCCATTCCATGAAGATCCATGTGCTTCACGAAAAGCCTCTTAAATCCCACACCAGCCCAACAGCGTGTTCCTGGCGTCCACCACCCTCTGTGGAAAGAAAATCGCACTGCACATATCCTTTAAACTTTGCATCTTTCAGCAGAGAGCTAAGACTCTGATGAGAATGTGGGCGGAACAAAAAACAGGGATTAACACAGTATTTGTGCAAATGAACGCATCACGGTTAGTGTGAACTCGGTGGGCCGAATGGCCTGTTCCCGTGCTGTATCTGTCTGTGACTCCACACCTGGAGTACTGTGTAGCAGTTTTGGTCTCCAAATTTCAGGATGGACATTCTTGCTATTGAGGGAGTGCAGCGTAGGTTCACCAGGTTAATTCCCGGAATGACGGGACTGTCGTACGTTGAAAGACTGGAGCGACTGGGCTTGTATATGCTGGAATTTAGAAGGATGAGAGGGGATCTTATTGAAACATATAAGATTATTAAGGGATTAGACACGCTAGAGGCAGGAAACATGTTCCCAATGTTGGGGGAGTCGAGAACCAGGGGCCACAGTTTAAGAATAAGGGGTCGGCCATTTAGAACGGAGATGAGGAAAAACTTTTTCACTCAGAGAGTTGTGAAGCTGTGGAATTCTCTGCCTCAGAAGGCAGTGGAGGACAATTCCCAGGATGCTTTCAAGAGAGAGCTAGATAGAGCTCTTAATGATAGCGGAATCAGGGGGTATGGGGAGAAGGCAGGATCGGGGTACTGATTGTGGATGATCAGCCATGATCACATTGAATGGCGGTGCTGGCTCGAGGGGCCGAATGGTCTACTCCTGCACCTATTGTCTATTGTCCATTGTCTATTGTCTATTTCTAAAACAGATTACCTGGTCATTATCAAACTGCAATTCCAAGGAATTTGACAAACAAGATCGACACAAAACGCTGGAGTAACTCAGCGGGACAGGTAGCATCTCTGGAGAGAAGGGATGGGTGATGTTTCGGGTCGAGACCCTTCTTCACATATTGGATGGCTGTGTTTTTTTTAAATGATGGAAGATTCTTTGCAAAAATCCTTCATTGGCTGGGAAGCACTTTGGAAAGGGGATGCGAAAGGCGCTACAGAAATGCAAAGGTTCATTTACGTTTTCGGATACATTGGATTTTCGACCCTGGTTTCATTTGAGTAGCCCTGGGCGATCAGTCTTGCCGCCCTTGCAGGTTATATATTCCCTTTACACATGAGCGCTATTGAATAGAGTTGTCGGTCCTACTGCATAAGCTGGTGCCTGATGCAATTTGTCAAAGTTTTTTTTAAATGAAGATAGCATTGAAAAATATTTTGTGTCACTAAATTAAATCAGAGCCGTAAGCCTAAAAGTGTTTCCTCACGATTTTTGTTCTCTGTTCTAAATGAGCGGGACTGTCCGGAATGGCGGGACTGTCGTATGTTGAAAGGCTGGAGCGATTGGGCTTGTATACACTGGAATTTAGAAGGATGAGGGGGGATCTTATTGAAACATATAAGATAATTAGGGGATTGGACACATTAGAGGCAGATAACATGTTCCCAATGTTGGGGGAGTCCAGAACAAGGGGCCACAATTTAAGAATAAGGGGTAGGCCATTTAGAACTGAGATGAGGAAAAACTTTTTCAGTCAGAGAGTTGTGAATCTGTGGAATTCTCTGCCTCAGAAGGCAGTGGAGGCCAATTCTCTGAATGCATTCAAGAGAGAGCTAGATAGAGCTCTTAAGGATAGCGGAGTCAGGGGGTTTGGGGAGAAGGCAGGAACGGGGTACTGATTGTGAATGATCAGCCATGATCACATTGAATGGCGGTGCTGGCTCAAAGGGCCGAATGGCCTCCTCCTGCACCTATTGTTTATTGTCTATTATCTATTATCTATTGTAACTCAGCGGGTCTAGCTCTCTCTTGAATGCATTCAGAGAATTGGCCTCCACTGCCTTCTGAGGCAGAGAATTCCACAGATTCACAACTCTCTGACTGAAAAAGTTTTTCCTCATCTCAGTTCTAAATGGCCTACCCCTTATTCTTAAACTGTGGCCCCTTGTTCTGGACTCCCCCAACATTGGGAACATGTTTCCTGCCTCTAATGTGTCCAACCCCTTAATAATCTTATATATTTCGATAAGATCTCCTCTCATCCTTCTAAATTCCAGTGTATACAAGCCTAGTCACTCTTGCCTATCTGCAAACCATACTCTATAGTGATATGAAACCAAGACAGGCCACAGACACACAGCCCTATCATTCACATTGCTGTTTGGCCTGCTCTCCTAGCATTCCAGCTCACTCATGATAAATATTTATTGTCTCAGTTACCTCACTTCACACAAAAGCAAGTAGAATTGTTCAATTTTCCATGAAAATATCCCGCCTACATCCCTCCCACGCCAAGGGGCTTATTTTTAGATTTATCTGTGGCATCTCCTCGCCAAATTATTGTGCATTTAAAGGTTATTTCTTATTACATGCTATTAGGGGGGCAGAGTATTTATCTGCATCACCACATAATCGAAGGGGGTGACAACGGAGGTTTCACTAATGCATGAAATCCCCTCACTGTAGTGTCACCAGCTTGGCATGGTTTGGTTGAGGAAACTCATCAGGGGCCCATTATGTAAGTTTAGTTCAGTTTATAGACAATAGACAATAGACAATAGACAATAGGTGCAGGAGTAGGCCATTCAGCCCTTCGAGCCAGCACCGCCATTCAATGCGATCATGGCTGATCACTCTCAATCAGTACCCCGTTCCTGCCTTCTCCCCATACCCCCTCACTCCGCTATCCTTAAGAGCTCTATCCAGCTCTCTCTTGAAAGCATCCAACGAACTGGCCTCCACTGCCTTCTGAGGCAGAGAATTCCACACCTTCACCACTCTCTGACTGAAAAAGTTCTTCCTCATCTCCGTTCTAAATGGCCTACCCCTTATTCTTAAACTGTGGCCCCTTGTTCTGGATTCCCCCAACATTGGGAACATGTTTCCTACCTCTAATATGTCCAATCCCCTAATTATCTTATATGTTTCAATAAGACCCCCCCTCATCTTTCTAAATTCCAGTGTATTCCAGACTCATTGAAGATGGAGCCCACAATGACCCTGTGTTGTACCTTTTCATAATTCCAGTTTCCCTCTCCCCCGACTCTCAGTCTGAAGAAGGTTCTTGACCCAAAACGTCGCCCATTCCTTCTCTCCAAGAGATGCTGCCTGTCCCGCTGAGTTACTCCAGCATTTTGTGTCTATCATTGCATTAAATGCAACTTGCTTATAACCCAGTGGTCTGAATATTGATTTCTCCAATTTCAAGTCACCCTTGCAGTTCCTCTCTCTCCATCAACTCCATTACCCTAGTTGTCCTGCTAGATTCACTGTTCATATCCCCTCATGATAACCTCCTCCACAGCCAACAATGGACCATTGTGGGCTCTTTGGTCATCGGTGCCAGCTTTTTTGTCCCCAATGATATTTCTAGGAAAAGGACAGCATCTTAAAGCCCTAAAACCAATTAGGAGGAAAACACTCCACAACAGTGTCATCAAAAAAGTTCAGTGTGTGTATATATACAGAGATACTCACATACGTGTATATATTAGTTTAGTTTACAGATACAGCATGGAAACAGGGCCTTTAGCCTACCGAGTCCACACCGACCAGCGATCCCCGCACACTAACACAAGCCCACACACGCCAAGGACGATTTGTGCTTATACCAAGTATACAAACCTAAGCCAATTAACCTACAAACCTGCACGTCTTTGGAGTGTGGGAGGAAACCGAAGATCTCGGAGAAAACCCACGCAACGTACAAACTCCGTACAGACAGCACCCCGTAGTCGGGATCGAACCCGGGTCTCTGGCGCTGCAAGCACTGTAAGGCAGCAACTCTACCGCTGCGCCACCGTGCCATCCTTAACTGCTGTATCAACATGTGTGTCCTCCAGAATAATATCAGTTAAAATAATAAAGCTCTACGCCAATGCGTGATGTTAGGATACATAATCCAAATAAATTACATGATGACCTCCCCCCTGGACTCGGTCCTTGGTTTTCCCCGATCTCCATCCCCTTTGTCCCATTTTCACACCTTATACTGCCTAATATCTATGTACCTCCCCTTTCCCTGACATAGAAACATAGAAACATAGAAAATAGGTGCAGGAGTAGGCCATTCGGCCCTTCGAGTCTCTACGCACCGCCATTCAATATGATCATGGCTGATCATCCAACTCAGTATCCCGTACCTGCCTTCTCTCCATACCCCCTGATCCCTTTAGCCACAAGGGTCACATCTAACTCCCTCTTAAATATAGCCAATGAACTGGCCTCAACTACCTTCTGTGCCTATTCCTTCTCTCCAGAGATGCTGCCTGACCCGCTGAGTTACTCCAGCATTTTGTGACTACCTTCGGGGTAAGCCAGCATCTGCAGTTCCTTCCTGCACCTTTAGTGTGAAACTGCTTTTTTGTCCCCAATGATATTTCTAAGAAAAGGACAGAATCTTATAGCCCTAAAACCAATTGGCAGGACAATACTCCACAACAGTGCCATCAATGGGGGTTTTATTGGAAAACCATGTGTAGTTGATTAAATCTAGTTCGAATCACACCCCTATAATTACTAAATGCTAAATTTTTATTAGCCTGCTATAAATCAACATAGACACTGTACTTTAATAGCTTGTTACCTTGCATTCAACAATAACATGGCCATAAGATGATGATATTATTCACAGCATTGGGTTCTCATGGATGCTCGATAATGAATAATGGCTCAGTATTAATCATAAATAATATTTAGCTTGCAATCGTAACCTGACACCGCTTCTCATGAGCACTGTGCTGCATTCTTCACGATGCGAGCCCTTTTAAGCCGAACAGACTGAAATGTTTTTAGTTTTGGGAAGGAACTCCAGATGCTGGTTTTACACCGAAGATGGACACAAGATGCTGGAGTAACTCAGCGGGACAGGCAGCATCTCTGGACAAAAATGGTTCTGGCTGTTTCACCTGTCTATGCTTCTCAACTAGATACTAAAACTCCGTTTGTTTGTTTGTTTGTTCCTGAACTACAGCCAAAACGGTGCACGATAGCACGACAATTTTAGGCCCACCTTACTCACCGTCGTCCCTTTGGTGCTAATGGAAGAAGTTTCATTGAAATCGGTGTTATATTTTTGAAGTTATTCACATTTTAAAGTTTAAATCTACCTCCTAGGGAGGGAGGGGGAGGGAGGGGGGGAGGGAGGGAGGGTGGGAGAGAGGGGGGTTGAGGGAGATGGAGTGGGGGGAGGGGAAGGGGTGGAGGGGAAGGGGGAGGAGGAAGGGAGGAGGGAGGGAGGGAGGGAGGGAGGGAGGGAGGGAGGGAGGGAGGGAGGGAGGGAGGGAGGGAGGGAGGGAGGGAGGGAGGGAGGGAGGGAGGGAGGGAGGGAGGGAGGGAGGGAGGGAGGGAGGGAGGGAGGGAGGGAGGGAGAGGGGAAGGGGGGGAGAGGGGAGGATGGACTTATTCACATTTTAAAGTTTAAATCTATCTCCTAGGGAGGGGGAGGGAGGAAGGGAGACAGGAAGATGGAGGATAAGGGGGGTTGAGGGGGATGGAGTGGGGGTAAAGGAGGAGGAGGGAGGTGGGGGGAGGGGTGGAGGAGAGGGTGCTGCACCAATGCAGGAGAGGTTTGGGCCCAACTGGTCCACTTGGTCTAGTAATTCCATATACTTCCATCAGATCTCCCCACATTGATCTCATGGGGAATCCTCGAAAACTGGTCCCAGCCGAATAGACGGTCATTAAGAGTTCCGACCCAAAGCGTCACCTATCCATATTCCCCACTGCGCTGCCCATAAGTTGTTTTACTCAGTAAGGATTTCATTTGTGTAGGAAGGAACTGCAGATGCTGGCTTACACCGAGGATAGACACAAAATGCTGGAGTAACTCAGCGGGACAGGCGGCATCTCCGGAGAGAAGGAATAGGTGACGTTTCGGGTCGAGACCCTTCTTCAGACGGTCGCCATAGTTCGGGAGGGATTAGCCCAGGGGGGAATAGGATGGAGTCGACTCACGTGGGAATCATTTCAGCGGGACAGGAGCAAGCAGAAACAATTGGCCTGCCAGGGCAATTCTGTTTATGGATTTTGGGGAGAAGATAAAACTGGGCCGTGCGGGGCTGGGTTACGATAAGGTTGGAGGCTTTGGAGGGCAATGGGAAACTGAGAAAGGGTGTGTCTGAGATTGAGGCCTGGTGCTCATCTGTGGGGTCATGGTCCAAGGAGGAGATGTCCGAGAGTTGGCACCTTATTCTTAAACTGTGTGACCCCCACGGTTCTGGACTCCCCCAACATCAGGAACATTTCTCCTGCATCTAGCCTGTCCAATCCCTTAAGAATTTTATCTGTTTCTATAACATCCCCTCTCATCCTTCTAAATTCCAGCGAATTCATGTTAGTATTCTGGGAGTACGAGTGATTAGTCAAATGATGAAGAAATCCTCCTCCTGCACCTATTTTCTATGTTTTTATATTGTGGATGATCAGCCACTATCACAATGAATGGCGGTGCTGGCTCGAAGGGCCAAATGGCCTCCTCAATAGACAATAGACAATAGACAATAGGTGCAGGAGTAGGCCATTCGGCCCTTCGAGCTAACACCGCCATTCAATGTGATCATGGCTGATCATTCTCAATCAGTACCCCGTTCCTGCCTTCTCCCCATACCCCCTGACTCTGCTATCCTTAAGAGCTCTATCTAGCTCTCTCTTGAATGCATTCAGGGAATTGGCCTCCACTGCCTTCTGAGGCAGAGAATTCCACAGATTCACAACTCTCTGACTGAAAAAGTCTTTCCTCATCTCCGTTCTAAATGGCCTACCCCTTATTCTTAAACTGTGGCCCCTTGTTCTGGACTCCCCCAACATTGGGAACATGTTTCCTGCCTCGATAAGATCCCCTCTCTTCCTTCCAAATTCCAGTGTATGCAAGCCTAGTCGCTCCAGTCTTTCAATATACGACAGTCCCGCCATTCCGGGAATTAACCTCGTGAACCCACGTTGCACGCCCTCAATAGCAAGAATATCCTTCCTCAAATTCCTCCTGCACCTATTGTCTATGAAATCAATGGCAGAGGCATTTGCACAAGTGAAAGACAAGCACGAAAGTAGAACATAGACAATAGACGATAGACAATAGGTGCAGGAGTAGGCCATTCGGCCCTTCAATATCAGTTGATAGGGTTGGAAATGTGAAATGTTGTCATAAAATGCAGAATATAATGTGGACTCAAAGTAATCTCACCACGCCATTGTTGAATCTGGATTTATTTTGAGTCGTTTGGAGTTAGTGTATTATTGTACGATCTCACAAAAAACCTACTCGTAAAAATCAATCAAACCTGCCCCAACAAAACATAAAAACGTCCTACTACCATGAGAGTACATCTCATGGTAGTTCTGTTAGTGAACTAGTCCCCAGATGGATGAATAGTTATCTGGAGGACACGAGTTCCCACCCTCTCGCGGAAGTTCGAAGATTTCAACTGTGGCGGCACGGTAGCGCAGCGGTAGAGTTGCTGCTTTACAGCGAATGCAGCGCCGGAGACACAGGTTCGATCCTGACTACGGGTGCTGCACTGTAAGGAGTTTGTACGTTCTCCCCGTGACCTGCGTGGGTTTTCTCCGAGATCTTCGGTTTCCTCCCACACTCCAAAGACGTACAGGTATGTAGGTTAATTGGCTGGGTAAATGTAAAAATTGTCCCTAGTGGGTGTAGGATAATGTTAATGTACGGGGATCGCTGGGCGGCACGGACTTGGAGGGCCGAAAAGGCCTGTTTCCGGCTGTAGATATATGATATGATGATATGATGTTGGGGGGGAGAACTGCAGTTTGCTGGTTTAAATCGAAGGTAGACACAAAATGCTGGAGTAACTCAGCGGGACAGGCAGCATCTCTGGAGAGAAGGAATGGGTGACGTTTCGGATCGGTTCTTCAGACCAAAAATTTCAATACAAGCTGCTAAATAATTAATAAGCCACAAAAAAAGAGATTTGGTGCCTATAAATGTTGGCTACAAAACTGCTTGATAATTGATTTTGTTTTATATCTAATTTATGTAAAGTAAGTTATTGACTTGGTTGATAAGTTACCACAGAGGGTTAACAACTAATTAATACTTAACTGCTTTTAGCAATGGCCCTAAATGACCCAGTGACATTCAAAAGGGAGTTAGATAGAGCTCTTGTGGCTAACGGAATCAAGGGATACGGGGAGAAAGCAGGAACGGGGTACTGATTGTGGATCATCAGCCATGATCACATTGAATGGGAGTGCTGGCTCGAAGGGCCGAATGGCCTACTCCTGCACCTATTTTCTAAAGAAAGTCCCAATGATTTGGGTCTAGACCCTTCTTCAGTCATAACCCTTCAGACCTCTTTTTCAGATTGTTTCATTAGTCTGAAGAAGGGTCTCGGCCCCAAACATCACCCATTTCTTCTCTCCAGAGATGCTGCCTGTCCCGCTGAGTTACTCCAGCACTTTGTGTCCTTTAAGGAACTTTCAGAGCTCAGTCTGTGTTGGAAATATCAGTGGTTTTGTATCCCAGTCCCTATTGCAGAAGGTCTCATTTACACCATTTGCAAAATAGTTTATTCTATTGAGAACAGTTCTATAAAACATATCTATAAAGTTCTATTCTCCTCCCTTCTCTCCATAACCCCTGACACCCATACTAATCAAGAATCTATCTATCTCTGCCTTAAAGATATCCATTGACATGTCCTCCACAGCTGTCTGTGGCAAAGAATTCCACAGATTCACCACCCTCTGACTGAAGAAATTCTTCCTCATCTCCTTCCTGAGGGAGATTTCTTTGTTATCTTATGTCTCATTCGTAGGGGGTCAGGCAGCATCTCTGGAGGAAAACGATGGGTGACGTTTCGGATCGGGACCCTTCTTCAGACTGTGACTGTGTTGACTTGACTCTTGTCTCTTTTCAGTTCAGTTCAGTGTAGTTTATTGTCACGTGTACCAAGGTTCAGTGAAAAGCTTTTGTTGCGTGCTAACCAGTCAGTGGAAAGACAATGCATGATTACAATCGAACCATTTACAGTGTACAGATACATGATAAGGGAATAACGTTTAGTGCGAGGTAAAGCCAGCAAAGTCCGATCAAGGGTAGTCCGACGGTCACCAAAGAGGTGGTTGTGGTAGGATGGTTTAGTTGCCTGATAACAGCTGGGAAGAAATAGTCCCTTAATCTGGAGGTGTGCATTTTCACACTTCTGTATCTTTTGCCTCTTGACCAAGAAAGCATGAAGGATGCTTTTCCTCAACAGATATGGTGGAGAACAGGCTATGTTGATGTATGTATATGTTTGTGTATGTTTGAGTGTGTGTTTATATATATATATATATATATATATCTTTATACTACTAAAACTCAGATCTTGTATGTGTATGTATTTTTGGGGGGTTTGACCTGGTATATAGGTAACAGCGATTGCGGCAAAACGGCGAACCGTAGCGCGACGGTTTTCGCACCGCCTCAATCGCCAATCTCGCGCTCGCTCGGCCGTGATATTTTCATTTCATTTGGTCGCGTGTTTTTTAAGTTACAGAGGTTTTAAAGCGTTGCCCCCCCCCCTTTTCAGGGGGGCGCTGCGGTGCGGATTTAGTCTTCAGCTTGTGACGGCTACATTGTTTCACAAAGTTTCCAGAAAAGCACTGATTGTTTTAAAGTAGTGTTTTTTGTTATTGCAAGTCACTTGACATACACAGATCAGGAGGACGGGCCCAACGAGCACACTTGGAGAGTAAGAGTGGGGCTGGGGGAGGAGGGAATGGGGGGTGTGGGGACGGGCCCAACGGGCCCGCTTTGCTAGTATATATATAAAATACAGATGCTGGTTTAAATTGAAGGTAGACACAAAATGCTGGAGTAGTTTGGAATGAGACATAAATGCTGAAATGTCTGAAGAAAGGTCTTGACCCGAAACGTCATCCATTCCTTCTCTCCTGAGATGCTGCCTGACCTGCTGAGTTACTCCAGTATTTAGTGTCCACCTTATATATATATATATATATACATATGTGTGTGTGTGTGTGTGTGTGTATATATGTGTGTGTATATATATACATATGTGTGTGTGTATATATGTGTGTATATATATATATACATATGTGTGTGTGTGTATATATGTGTGTATATATATATATACATATGTGTGTGTGTGTATATATGTGTGTATATATATATACATATGTGTGTGTGTGTGTATATATATGTGTGTATATATATATACACATGTGTGTGTGTGTGTATATATGTGTGTATATATATATATATACATATGTGTGTGTGTGTATATATGTGTGTGTATATATATACATATGTGTGTGTGTGTGTATATATGTGTGTGTATATATATATATACATATGTGTGTGTGTGTGTGTGTGTGTGCGTGTGTATGTGTGTGTGTGTATATATGTGTGTGTATATATATACATATGTGTGTGTGTGTGTGTGTGTGTGTGTGTGTGTGTGTATGTGTGTGTGTGTATATATGTGTGTGTATATATATATACATGTAGATGAGATAAAGTTTGTGAATTAATTGGTGAGTAGCTGAGAAGGGGTAGGAATAAATAAGTGTATACTTCCTCCTACTCCTTTTTGAAGATTTAATTTGTGTTGTTTATGAGAATTTTTTCATTGAGTTGCGCATAGGCTTATCGTTAGTTTCATTTTATTGTTATTTTGTTTTGTTTTTATCTCTTTTTGTTTTACATGTTCGAAATAAAATATAAACAAACAAAATGTTGAAACTCTGTACTGCACCTCGTAGACAACAGCATTGCAGTTAGTTCCTGACTATCTTATGGATGATGGCATTCTTCAAACCAAAATTTATATGGTTTGTTTTAAGGCCGGAGAATTTCAGCCATGCGGAGAGATTAGAAAGGCTGTGAGATGTGTGAACCTAGGAGGGCTAAATAAATTGGAAGGGAGGCAGCTGTTAGCCTTAGCAGGGAGGTGAATAGCCATAAGGTATAGATTAAAGTGATCATGGAGGAATTAGAGGGGAGTTGAAGAGGAATGTTTTTTACCTGGAGGGGAGTAGAGGTCTGGAGCTTGCTCTCTGAGAAGTTGGAGAAGGCAGAAACACACCATTCAAAATCTCTTAGTTTCAAGATACAGCGCGGAAACAGGCCCTTCAGCCCACCGAGTCCTCACCGACCAGCGATCCCTACATACTGACCCATTAGGAACAATTTTACACATACACCAATCCAATTAACCTACATACCTGTACGTCTTTGGACAATAGACAATAGACAATAGGTGCAGGAGTAGGCCATTCGGCCATATAACCATATAACCATATAACAACTACAGCACGGAAACAGGCCCGTTCGGCCCTTCCAGTCCACGCCGACCACTCTCCCTGACCTAGTCTCATCTACCTGCACTCAGACCATAACCCTCTAATCCCCTCTTATCCATATACCTATCCAATTTACTCTTAAATAATAAAATCGAGCCAGCCTCCACCACTTCCACCGGAAGCCCATTCCATACAGCCACCACCCTCTGAGTAAAGAAGTTACCCCTCATGTTACCCCTAAACTTTTGTCCCTCAATTCTGAAGCTATGTCCCCTTGTTGGAATCTTCCCCACTCTCAAAGGGAAAAGCCTACCCACGTCAACTCTGTCCGTCCCTCTCAAAATTTAAAAAACCTCTATCAAGTCCCCCCTCAACCTTCTACGCTCAAAGCCAGCACGCTTCGAGCCAGCACCGCCATTCAATGTGATCATGGCTGATCATTCTCAATCAGTACCCCGTTCCTGCCTTCTCCCCATACCCCCTGACTCCGCTATCCTCAAGAGCTCTATTTAGCTCTCTCTTGAATGCATTCAGAGAATTCCACAGATTCACAACTCTCTGACTGAAAATGTTTTCCTCATCTCTGTTCTAAATGGCCTACCCCTTATTCTTAAACTGTGGCCCCTTGTTCTGGACTCCCCCAACATTGGGAACATGTTTCCTGCCTCTAACGTGTCCAACCCCTTATTAATCTTATATGTTTCTATAAGATCCCCTCTCATCCTTCTAAATTCCAGTGTATACAAGCCTAGTCGCTCCAGTCTTTCAACATATGACAGTCCCGCCATTCCGGGAATTAACCTAGTAAACCTACGCTGCACGCCCTCAATAGCAAGAATATCCTTCCTCAAATTTGGAGACCAAAACTGCACACAGTACTCCAGGTGTGGTCTCACTAGGGCCCTGTACAACTGCAGAAGGACCTCTTTGCTCCTATACTCAACTCCTCTTGTTATGAAGGCCAACATTCCATTGGCTTTCTTCACTGCCTGCTGGGTGGAGCATTGGAGCATGGGTGGAAACCAAAGATCTCAGAGAAAATCCCCGCAGGGGAGAACGTACAAACTCCGTACAGACAGCACCCGTAGTCAGGATCGAACCCGGGTCTCTGGCGCTGTAAGGCAGTATCTCACCATGCTGCCTTGCTCGTGACTGTACACTACATGTAACCAACCATAAGCTAGTTTACTGTCCGATGCAACTCTACCCCATTGTGGACACAGGTTGACCAGTGTGTGTCATGGAGGGGGTGAGGCGTATTGTCCACAGGATCTCCTGTGACGTTCAGTCCTGCATCTTGGTGGAACCTGAACCTGAACCTAACCTAAAGGACTGCAGATAGACACAAGGTGCTGGAGTAACTCAGCGGGTCAGGCAGCATCTCTGGCAAAAATCTATAAGTGACCTTTCGGGTCAGGTAACCCTTCTCCAGACTGACTATAAAGGCTTGAAAGTGAGCGGGGAAGGGGTTAGATTGGATCGAACATTGTCAGCTCGCACAACAATGGAAAACATAGAAACATAGAAAAGTAGGTGCAGGGGTAGGCCATTCGGCCCTTCGAGACAGCACCACCATCCTAAATGATCATAGACAATAGACAATTGCTGCCTGACTATTGTCTATTGTCTATTGTCTATTGTCTATTGCCTTACTCGTGACTGTACACTACATGTAACCAACCATAAGCTAGTTTATTGTCCGATGCACCTCTACCCCATTGTGGCCATGAGACTTTGTCTATGGACCTGATGCGCTACAATGCTGAGAACAATATTCTACACTCTGTGCTCTTTGCTCTACCGATTGTACTTGAGTTTGTCTTGATTGTACATGGCTGATCATCTAAAATCAGTACCCCGTTCCTGCTTTCTCCCCATATCACTTGATTCCGTTAGCATTAAGAGCTAAATCTAGCTCTCTCTTGAAAACATCCAGTGAATTGGCCTCCACTGCCTTCTGTGGCAGAGAATTCCACAGATTCACATCTCTCTGGGTTAAAAAAATTTAATTCCTCATCTCAGTCCTAAATGGCCTGCCCTTTTATTCTTAAACTGTGGACCTTCTGTGGCAGAGAATTCCACAGATTCACAACTCTCTGGGTTAAATTTTTTAAATTCCTCATCTCAGTCCTAAATGGCCCGCCCTTTTATTCTTAAACTGTGGCCCCCTGTTTCTGGATTCCCCCAACGTCGGGGAACATTTTTCCTGCACCTTGGGTGATCGATGATGGGCCAAGTGGCCTAATTCCAACCCCGTGACTTGTTAATGCGTTTATTGTCGGTGTACCACTTGACGGGGGCGAAGTGACAAAGCACACATCACGTATGGGCCCAGCTCTGCCTCCTGTTACACACCGACTTTGATGTTCCCAGCCCAGGTGCTGCCTTTCATGTCGGCCGTTAAGCAAAATCAGGGAAAATTGCCTGCTGCTTGATGGAAGATGGGAGATTTATATTGGCAGAAATAGTCTTTTGATGTCAAGCCCGTGAGCTAGGAGAGCATGGGGCAACGTTTACAAATCTACTTCATTTACAGTGCAGTGGACTCATAACAAGGTGCACTTTGTCTCTGTAAGATAAAGGAAATTATTGCCCTTGATGTGATTCCCCTTAATTAAGATTAACTGCAGCAATATTTATTGAGACATAAAGCAGATAAATAGAACCAATAATGATCAGAACATAAATTATTTACCAATAACGTTGGCATGTTTATGGCCTCTTGTACCTGACTGGTTTAAACCAAAGGCACATATTTGATTTCTGCACTAAATCACGCGCTGGTCAATATTGTCCAACATGTTGGGGGGTTTTGTTTTGCTCTGGAGGTAAGGCAGGCAGGCGGTGGTTTCATTTAAAGAGGTTGACAAGACCCTGATCAGAATGGAATAGCTCATTTCACAAGAAGGCTTTACATCGGGAGGAGGTGGGAAAACAGTGGACAAACAGGCTCTGATAATAAAGCTTGGCGCGGCAGCCTTGAGTAGTAATACCAGCCCTCAGTCGCACAGCTGAACTGGAGAATAATGGATGCCTCTGAGCGGTCACACAGTAAAAAAAAAATGTAATCATGGGCTTCACATAATATAAACAAGGCCAGCAAAGCTCCAGCTCTTTCTACATGCCTCGCAAGCTGCATCGTTGGAACCGCTGTTTCGAAAAAGCCTCATATTAAGGAGGAAATAACTTTGAGGCAGAAAATTCATCAGCAATTCATCAGTAGTCTTTCGGTGCTGGCTCGAAGGGCCGAATGGCCTCCTCCTGCACCTATTGTCTATTGTCTATAGTCCTATACGTGAGGGAACATTGCACTCTGTCTCCAAGTTTGATGTTAAAGGTGGACACGAGGAACCGCAGATGCTGGTTTACAGAGAAAATATACCAGGTGCCGGAGTACCTTGTGGCGGTAGAGTGGCGGTGGCGCAGCGGTAAAGCTACTGCCTCACAGCGCCAGATAGAGCTCTTAAGGATAGCGGGGTGCTAGATAGAGCTCTTAAGGATAGCGGAGTCAGGGGGTATGGGGAGAAGGCAGGAACGGGGTACTGATTGAGTATGATCAGCCATGATCACATTGAATGGCGGTGCTGGCTCGAAGGGCTGAATGGCCTCCTCCTGCACCTATTGTCTATTGTCTATTGACCCGGGTTCGATTCTGACCCTTGTAGCTGGGACATGTTGGCCGGTGTGGGCAAGTTGGGCCGAAGGGCCCGTTTCAATAGACAATAGACAATAGACAATAGGTGCAGGAGTAGGCCATTCAGCCCTTCGAGCCAGCACCGCCATTCAATGCGATCATGGCTGATCACTATCAATCAGTACCCCGTTCCTGCCTTCTCCCCATACCCCCTCACTCCGCTATCCTTAAGAGCTCTATCCAGCTCTCTCTTGAAAGCATCCAACGAACTGGCCTCCACTGCCTTCTGAGGCAGAGAATTCCACACCTTCACCACCCTCTGACTGAAAAAGTTCTTCCTCATCTCCGTTCTAAATGGCCTACCCCTTATTCTCAAACTGTGGCCCCTTGTTCTGGACTCCCCCAACATTGCATTGTTTCCACACTGCATCGCTCTACAACAATGACACTTTGTCTGACAGCTTGTCCCATGTACGGACTGCCTTCTGTGTGAAAACCTAGCCCCTCAAGTTCCCATTCAATCTGTCCCCTCTCACTTTGACTCTGCTGCCAGAGGAGGTAGTTGAAGCAGGGACTATCCTGACATTTAAGAAACATTGATAGGTACATGGATAGGACAGGTTTGGAGGGATAGGGACCAAACGTGGGCAGTTGGGACTAGTAGCATCTCTGGAGAGGAGGAATGGTAACGTTTCGGGTCGAGACCCGTCTTCAGTCTGAAACGTCACCCATTCATATTTCGCCTGGGCAGCTTGCAGCCCAGTGGTATGAACATCGACTTCTCCAACTTTAGATAGTTCCTCTGTCCCTCTCTTCCCCTCCCCCTTCCCAGATCTCCCTCTATCTTCCTGTCTCCACCTATATTCTTCCTTTGCCCCGCCCCCCTGACATCAGTCTGAAGAAGGGTCTCGACCCGAATCGTCACCCATTCCTTCTCTCCAGAGATGCTGCCTGTCCCGCTGAGTTACTCCAGCTTTTTGTGTCTATCTTCAGTGTAAACCAGGATGTGCAGTTCCTTCCTACACAGGTGGGACTAGTGTAGCTGGGACATGTTGTCCGGTGTGGGCAAGTTGGGCCAGGGGGACCTGTTTCCACGATGTATCACTCTATCACTCTCTGTTGCAGCAAAGACATGACACAATTGGCCTCTTGAAAGGGCAACACACTATTGCTGCCAGCCCATTAACCACAACAGAATGACTTGTACAGGAACAAGTCTGGCAGTGGCAATACGATTAAAACTGTTAAACAAGGGAAAAAACAGAATGACATTATAATTTACTGGTCTGCCTTCAAACATTATACAAAAATGTCAATCTCGTCACGAGCCTTTCACGACGAAGTGACGGAAGTGGACATGTTTAATAATGCAATATTAAGGCTCTGCTCACCAGCTGCTCTTTGATCTGCAGTAGACATGAACATCCCTTCAACTGAAAACAGCGATTATAAAGTGTGTGTGTGTAAGTGTGTGTAAGTGTGTGTGTGTAATCAGAGTTGCCGCCTTACAGCGAATGCAGCGCCGGAGGCCCGGGTTCGATCCCGACCACGGACGCTGTCTGTACGGCTTGTACTCGCTGGAATTTAGAAGATTGAGGGGGGATCTTACAGAAACTTACAAAATTCTTAAGGGGTTGGACAGGCTAGATGCAGGAAGATTGTTCCCGATGTTGGGGAAGTCCAGAACAAGGGGTCACAGTTTAAGGATAAAGGGGATGTCTTTTAGGACCGAGATGAGAACTTTTTTTTTCACACAGAGAGTGGTGAATCTGTGGAATTCTCTGCCACAGAAGGTAGTTGAGGCCAGTTCAGTGGCTATATTTAAGAGGGAGTTAGATGTGGCTCTTGTGGCTAAAGGGATCATGGGGTATGGAGAGAAGGCAGGTACAGGTTACTGAGTTGGATGATCAGCCATGATCATATTGAATGGCGGTGCAGGCTCGAAGGGCTGAATGGCCTACTCCTGCACCTATTTTCTATGTTTCTATGTTTCTATGTACGTTCTCCCCGTGACCTGCGTGGGTTTTCTCCGAGATCTTCGGTTCCCTCCCACACTCCAAAGACGTACAGGTTTGTAGGTCAATTGGCTTGGCGTATGTGTAAAATTGTCCCTAGTGGGTGTGTGGGATAGTGTTAGTGTGCAGGGATCGCTGGTCGGCACGGACTCGGTGGGCCGAAGGGCCTGTTTCCGCGCTGTATCTCTAAACTAAACTAAACTAATTAAAGCTGAAAAGTGCAAATATTCAGTGCGTGCCCATGATTTGAGTCCACAGTTTGCCATGACAACCGTGACAATTAATGATAATATTTGTAAATGTTAGATGCGGAGTTTTAAATTGGAAGGAAATGTCAGAAGAAGCGGGCTTTTTTCTAAATGTCACTGTGGGCACCTTTAAGTGAAGGCCAGAACAGAACAAGCAAGAGTTATAACACTTTGGATTTTTTTTTCTCCATACCATTTCATTCCTCTTTTGACTTTATTCCATGGAGCGCAGGAGGATCTCATAGAGGTGCATAACATGATGAGGGGAATTGATGCAGTAAATGTCTTTTCATCTGCTTGTGGTAGGATGAATCAGATGCCCCAGCTGTTATCAGGCAACTGAACCATCCTACCACAACCAGAGAGCAGTCCTGAACTACTATCTATCTCTTTGGTGATGTTCGGACTATCTTTGATCGGACTTTGCTGGCATTACCTGTCACTAAACGTTATTCCCTTATCATGTATCTACACCCTGTGACTTGATCGATTGTAATCATGCATTGTCTTTCCGCTGGCTGGTTAGCACGCAACAAAAGCTTTTCACTGTACCTCGGTACACGTGACAATAAACTTAACTGAGTGTGGGACATAGGTTTAAAGTGAGAGGGGAAAGATTTAATAGGTCTGAAGAAGGGTCTCGACCCGAAACGTCACCCATTCCTTCTCTCCCGAGATGCTGCCTGAACTGCTGAGTTACTCCAGCATTTTGTGAATAAATACCTAAGATTTAATAGCAACCTGAAGGGCAACATTTTCACGCAGAGGGTGATGGCCATGGAGTGTTGCCCCTCAGGTTCCTATTAAATACCGAGGTACAGTGACAAAGCTTTTGTTGCGTGCCAACCAGTGAGCAGAAAGACAGTACATGATTACAATCCAGTCACTGAGAACTGGGAAGGGGAGGGTTGGAGAGAGAGGGAAAGCAGGGGGTTACTTGAAGTTAGAGAAGTCAATGTAAACTGCCCAAGCGAAATATGAGGATTTCTCTAAATTGAATAACCCTTGCCATCCTCTCTCTCTCTCTCTCTGTCCCTCCCCCACCCAAGTCATTGTACCAGCTTCAAAGTCATCTTGTTGAGTCTCATTGTCTGTAACTGGTTTTCACCTAGCCCACAACGGCCTGTCGCCTTTATCTTCGTTACTTTTTTGCATATTTTACATTCATTTGTTTTACAGTATACCTCTCCATATCACCGTCTAGATCTCTCTTTTCCCTTTCCCCTGACCCCCAGTCTGAGGAAGGGTCTCGACATTCTTGCTATTGAGGGCGTGCAGCGTAGGTTTACTAGGTTAATTCCCGGAATGGCGGGACTGTCATATGTTGAAAGACTGGAGCGACTAGGCTTGTATACACTGGAATTTAGAAGGATGAGAGGGGATCTTATCGAAACGTATAAGATTATTAAGGGGTTGGACACGTTAGAGGCAGGAAACATGTTCCCAATGTTGGGGGAGTCCAGAACCAGGGGCCACAGTTTAAGAATAAGGGGTAGGCCAGTTAGAACAGAGATGAGGAAAAACTTTTTCAGTCAGAGAGTTGTGAATCTGTGGAATTCTCTGCCTCAGAGGGCAGTGGAGGCCAATTCTCTGAATACATTCAAGAGAGAGCTAGATAGAGCTCTTAAGGATAGCGGAGTCAGGGGATATGGGGAGAAGGCAGGAACGGGGTACTGATTGAGAATGATCAGCCATGATCACATTGAATGGCGGTGCTGGCTCGAAAGGCCGAATGGCCTACTCCTGCACCTATTGTCTATTGTCTATTGAAAGGTCCCAGCTACACTAGTCCCACCTGCCTGCGTTTGGTCCATATCCCTCCAAACCCGTCCTATCCATGTACCTGTCTAATTATTTTTTTCTTAAACCTTTTGCAATAGTCCCTGCCTTAACTACCTCCTCTGGCAGCTCGTTCCACACACCCACCTCCCTTCATTTAGATTTTTAGTTTAAATAATTACGCGTATATCTGGATTGTGAATAAAACGCTTTTGACAAACAACTTAAGGTGACTCTTAAGAAACAGTTGCTAGCTCTGGTGAACAGTACTTCATCAATTGGATTGTTGAACCAGTGATCTGAGACAATACCCTGGGCATTTCATACATATACATCCATAAAAATAAATACCTACCACGTTCAGAACATGTATGGGGGAAATGAAATTCTCGGGTAAGGTCAGAGAGTCGAAACAAAACCGTGATTACATTGCGTGATTTGACTGGAAATAATTTGAACTTTGAACAAGTTGTGTACGTATTATTGGATTAGAACATTCATAAGGTCCGACATTTTTGCTTTTTTCCCGGAGTGTCCTCAAGGCTTTCTCTCAACCTTTCGAACTACAAGAGGTCGGGCAGCAAGGGAGATTGGAAGAGGAAACACTTGGTCTTTGTGCATTTTGCAGTCTGCCCCCGAGCAACTTGGCAAAACCCATGCTACACCACCTCTGTCTGAAGACCAGCTTCTTTCTGGTCTCCTATTCTGGTCTCCTAATCTGAGGAAAGACATTCTTGCCATAGAGGGAGTACAGAGAAGGTTCGCCAGATTGATCCCTGGGATGGCCGGACTTTCATATGAAGAAAGACTGGATAGACTCGGCTTGTACTCGCTGGAATTTAGAAGATTGAGGGGGGATCTTACAGAAACTTACAAAATTCTTAAGGGGTTGGACAGGCTAGATGCAGGAAGATTGTTCCCGATGTTGGGGAAGTCCAGAACAAGGGGTCACAGTTTAAGGATAAGGGGGAAGTCTTTTAGGACCGAGATGAGAACGTTTTTTTTCACACAGAGAGTGGTGAATCTGTGGAATTCTCTGCCACAGAAGGTAGTTGAGGCCAGTTCATTGGCTATATTTAAGAGGGAGTTAGATGTGGCCCTTGTGGCTAAAGGGATCAGGGGGTATGGAGAGAAGGCAGGTACAGGATACTGAGTTGGATGATCAGCCATGATCATATTGAATGGCGGTGCGTATAGGCTCGAAGGGCCGAATGGCCTACTCCTGCACCTATTTTCTATGTTTCTATGTTTCCCAAAGAGAGATGGTCACATAGACAAGTGAGGAAGGAACTGCAGATGCTGGTTGAAACCAAAGATAGACACAAAGTGCTGGAGTAACTCGGTGGGACAAGCCAAATGACCTCCTCCTGCACTTATGTATCTATGGAGAGAAGGCTATTTACGATATACATTAATGACTTAGACGAAGGGATTAAAAGTACCATTAGCAAATTTGCAGATGATACTAAGTTGGGGGGTAGTGTGAATTGTGAGGAAGATGCAATAAGGCTGCAGGGTGACCTGGACAGGTTGTGTGAGTGGGCGGATACATGGCAGATGCAGTTTAATGTAGATAAGTGTGAGGTTATTCACTTTGGAAGTAAGAATAGAAAGGCAGATTATTATCTGAATGGTGTCAAGTTAGGAGGAGGGGGAGTTCAACGAGATCTGGGTGTCCTAGTGCATCAGTCAATGAAAGGAAGCATGCAGGTTCAGCAGGCAGTGAAGAAAGCCAATGGAATGTTGGCCTTCGTAACAAGAGGAGTTGAGTATAGGAGCAAAGAGGTCCTTCTACAGTTGTACCGGGCCCTGGTGAGACCGCACCTGGAATACTGTGTGCAGTTTTGGTCTCCAAATTTGAGGAAGGATATTCTTGCTATGGAGGGCGTGCAGCGTAGGTTCACTAGATTAATTCCCGGAATGGCGGGACTGTCGTATGTTGAAAGGCTGGAGCGATTGGGCTTGTATACACTGGAATTTAGAAGGATGAGGGGGGATCTTATTGAAACATATAAGATAATTAGGGGATTGGACACATTAGAGGCAGATAACATGTTCCCAATGTTGGGGGAGTCCAGAACAAGGGGCCACAGTTTGAGAATAAGGGGTAGGCCATTTAGAACGGAGATGAGGAAGAACTTTTTCAGTCAGAGGGTGGTGAAGGTGTGGAATTCTCTGCCTCAGAAGGCAGTGGAGGCCAGTTCGTTGGATGCTTTCAAGAGAGAGCTGGATAGAGCTCTTAAGGATAGCGGAGTGAGGGGGTATGGGGAGAAGGCAGGAACGGGGTACTGATTGATAGTGATCAGCCATGATCGCATTGAATGGCGGTGCTGGCTCGAAGGGCTGAATGGCCTCCTCCTGCACCTATTGTCTATTGTCTATTGAATGGGGGACCTTTCGGGTCAAGACCCTTCTTCAGATGCGTATCTACTTTCCTTTGGAGTTGGTGGAACTGTGCAATATACTTCCGAAATGGCACAAAGCGTTGGAGTAACTCAGCGGGTCAGGCGGGATCTTTGGTAAACGTGCGTAGGTAAATGTTTCTAGTTGGGATCCTTCCTCAGTCTGAAGAAGGGTCCCGCCCCGAAAAGTCACCAGTGCAAACTAAACAACCTAAACTGAAGCAGCCAGTGACTAGTGGAGTGCCGCAAGGCTCGGTGTTGGGACCGCAGTGACTTGTGGGGTACCGCAAGGCTCGGTGCTGGGACCGCAGTGACTAGTGGGGTACCGCAAGGCTCGGTGCTGGGACCGCAGTGACTAGTGGGGTACCGCAAGGCTCGGTGCTGGGACCGCAGCTATTTACAATATACATCAATGACTTGGATGAAGGGATTAAAAGTACCATTAGCAAATTTGCAGATGATACAAAGCTGGGTGGCAGTGTGAACTGTGAGGAAGATGCTATGAGGTTGCAGGGTGACTTGGACAGGTTGTGTGAGTGGGCGGATGCATGGCAGATGCAGTTTAATGTGGATAAGTGTGAGGTTATCCACTTTGGTGGTAAGAATAGGAAGACAGATTATTATCTGAATGGTGTCAAGTTAGGAAAAGGGGACGTACAACGAGATATGGGTGCCCTAGTGCATCAGTCACTGAAAGGAAGCATGCAGGTACAGCAGGCAGTGAAGAAAACCAATGGAATGTTGGCCTTCATAACAAGAGGAGTTGAGTATAGGAGCAAAGAGGTCCTTCTGCAGTTGTACAGGGCCCTAGTGAGACTGCACCTGGAGTACTGTGTGCAGTTTTGGTCTCCAAATTTGAGGAAGGATGTTCTTGCTGTTGAGGGCGTGCAGCGTAGGTTTACTGGGTTAATTCCTGGAATGGCGGAACTGTCATATGTTGAAAGACTGGAGCGACTTGGCTTGTATACGCTGGAATTTAGAAGGACGAGAGGGGATCATATCGAAACATATAAGATTAATAAGGGGTTGGACACGTTAGAGGCAGGAAACATGTTTCCAATGTTGGGGGAGTCCAGAACCAGGGGCCACAGTTTAAGAATAAGGGGTAGGCCATTTAGAACGGAGATGAGGAAAAACTTTTTCATTCAGAGAGTTGTAAATCTGTGGAATTCTCTGCCTCGGAAGGCAGTGGAGACCAATTCTCTGAATGCATTCAAGAGAGAGTTAGATAGAGCTCTTAAGGATAGCGGAGTCAGGGGGTATGGGGAGAAGTCAGGAATGGGGTACTGATTGAGAATGAGGGGGGCCATGATCACATTGAATGGTGGTGCTGGCTCGAAGGGCTGAATGGCCTACTCCTGCACCTATTGTCTATTGTCTATTGTCTATAGGAGTCACAACCACTCAGGCAAAGACAGGTACAAAGTGCTGGGGTAACTCAGCGGGTCAGGTAGCATCTCTGGAAAACATGGATGAGGGTCGTTTCATGCTGTCCATCGATCTCCGTACAATCGCACTATCCTACACACTGGGGACAATTTACAATTTTCACCGACGCCAATTCACCTACAAACATGTACGTCTTTGGAGTGTGGGAGGAAACCGAAGATCCCGGAGAAAACCCATGCGGTCACGGGGAGAACGTGCAAACTCCGTACGGACAGCACCCGTAATCGGGATCGAACCCGGGTCTCTGGCGCTGTAAGGCAGCAACTCTACCGCTGTGCCAATTTGCTGCCTTAAGTTTTTGGCTTTCTCAGAATAAAAGTACGTACCTTCAGAATGAAGATGAGAGGGAATTTCTTTATCCAGAGGGTGATTAATCTGTGGAATTCACTGCTACAGACAGTAGCAGGGTTTGATCCTGACTACAGGTGCTGTCTGTACGGAGTTTGTACGTTCTCCCTGTGACCCGCGTGGGTTTTCTCCTGGTGCTTTGGTTTCCTCCCACACTCCAAAGCCATACATGTTTGCAGGTTAATTGGCTTCGGTGCCTGTAGGAGGATGGATGGATGGCACGAAACATCATCTATCCATGTTTTCCAGAGATGCTGCCTGACCCGCTGAGTTACTCCAGTTCATAAATGATAGGAGTTGAATTAGGCCCTTCAGCCCATCAAGTCTACTCTGCCATTCAATCATGACTGATCTATCTCTCCCTCCTAACCCCATTCTCCTGCCTTCTCCCCACAACCCCTGACACCCGCACTAATCATGAATCTATCTATCTCTGCCTTAAAAATATCCACTGACTTGGCCTCCACAGCCTTCTGTGGCAAAGAATTCCACAGATTCACCAGCCTCTGACTAAAGAAATTCCGCCCCATCTCCTTCCTAAAAGTACGTCCTTTAATTCTGAGGCTGTGACCTAGACTCTCCCACTAGTGGAAACATCCTTTCCACATCCACTCTATCCAGGCCTTTCGTTATTCTGTAAGTTTCAATGAGGTCCCCCCCTCATTCTTCTAAACTCCGAGTACAGGCCCAGTGCCGACAAACGTTCTCCATGCATGATTTCAAAGTGCTGATTCGTAGGCACGAGTCTTGCCATGGGCTGGGTCATTTCAGCATTTAGGTAGCGTCCACCATTGCAAATGGAGGCCTTTACACGTTCAAGTGTTTTTCGTTCCCATCGGATTTAAACTTCAAATTGAGTTCAAGATGTTTTGCAAGAAGTGACATTGAAGAGGAACATAGTAAAAGGGCAAATCTCATCAAGTAAATTGTCTTACAGGCTTGTTTATTAGGTTAGTGAAATAAAGCAAAGTGCAATGATGCAATCAATAGCAGCGATCAGGTCTAATGCTGTTGCAAACACTTTGTATATCAAAACCCCGTTTTAAACCTCGTTGTGTGTAGGAAGGCTGGTTTAAACTGAAGATAGACACTAAACAGAGAGGATGAGACGGAGTTTCTTCCCACAGGCCATCAGGACTGTTAACTCTCATATCACCAGGGACTAAATTAATTTACTGTATTAATTTATTTTTTGTGTTAAAAAAAAAAATCTTTTCTATTCTGTTTTGTAGTTTAGCACAATCCGCAGGTGTTGCCACTTTCATTTCACTGCACATCTTGTATGTGTATGTGACAAATAAACTTGACTTGACTTGACTTGACTTGACTAATTGCTGGAGTATCTCAGCGAGACAGGGCAGCATCTCTGGAGACCGCACCTGGAGTATTGCGTACAGTTTTGGTCTCCTAATTTGAGGAAAGACATTCTTGCCATAGAGGGAGTACAGAGAAGGTTCACCAAATTGATTCCTGGGATGGCAGGACTTTCATATGAAGAAAGACTGGATAGACTCGGCTTGTACTCGCTGGAATTTAGAAGATTGAGGGGGGGATCTTTTCGAAACTTACAAAATTCTTAAGGGGTTGGACAGGCTAGATGCAGGAAGATTGTTCCCGATGTTGGGGAAGTCCAGAACAAGGGGTCACAGTTTAAGGATAAGGGGGAAGTCTTTTAGGACCGAGATGAGAACGTTTTTTTTCACACAGAGAGTGGTGAATCTGTGGAATTCTCTGCCACAGAAGGTAGTTGAGGCCATTTCATTGGCTATATTTAAGAGGGAGTTAGATGTGGCCCTTGTGGCTAAAAGGATCAGGGGGTATGGAGAGAAGGCAGGTACGGGATACTGAGTTGGATGATCAGCCATGATCATATTGAATGGTGGTGCAGGCTCGAAGGGCCGAATGGCCTACTCCTGCACCTATTTTCTATGTTTCTATGGAGAGAAGGAATGGGTGACGTTTCGGGTCGAGATCCTTCTTCAGGCTGAAAGTCAAACGAAAGGGAAACGAGAGATAGAGACAGCGATGTAGAGAGATATAGAACAAATGAATTTCAAATGAACGGACATAGGTTTAAGGTGAAGGGGAAAGGTTTTAATAGGAATCTGATGAGTAACGTTTCTGCACAAAGGGTGGTGGGTGTATGGAACAAACTGCCAGAGGAGGTAGTTGAGGCTGGGACTTTAAGAAACAGTTAGACAGGTACATGGATAGGATGGGTTTGGAGGGATATGGACCAAGCGCAGGCAGATGGGACTAGTGTATCATATCATATCTATACAGCCGGAAACAGGCCTTTTCGGCCCTCCAAGTCCGTGCCGCCCAGTGATCCCCGCACATTAACACTATCCTACACCCACTAGGGACAATTTTTACATTTACCCAGCCAATTAACCTACATACCTGTACGTCTTTGGAGTGTGGGAGGAAACCGAAGATCTGGGAGAAAACCCACGCAGGTCACGGGGAGAACGTACAAACTCCTTACAGTGCAGCACCCGTAGTCAGGATCGAACCTGAGTCTCCGGCGCTGCATTCGCTGTAAAGCAGCAACTCTACCGCTGCGCTACCGTGCTGGGACATGTCGGCCGGAGTTGGCAAAAGATGGGCCGAAGGGCCTGTTTTCCCGCTGTATCACTCTATGACTCTATGAATGAAAGATATGAAAAAAGTAACCAAGATAAAGGAAACAGGCCATTGATAGCTGATTGAAGGAGAGGCTGGTGTGACCTGGGTGGGGGAGGGATGGAAAGAGAAGGGGTCACTTGAAGTTAGAGAAATCAATATTCATACCACTGGGCTGTAAGCTGCCCAAGTGAAATATGGAATGCTCTTCCTCCAATTTGCATTTGGTATCACTGACAATAGACAATAGACAATAGGTGCAGGAGGAGGCCGTTCACCCCTTCGAGCCAGCATCGCCATTCAATGCGATCATGGCTGATCACTCTCAATCAGTACCCCGTTCCTGCCTTCTCCCCATACCCCCTGACTCCGCTATCCTTAAGAGCTCTATCCAGCTCTCTCTTGAAAGCATCCAACGAACTGGCCTCCACTGCCTTCTGAGGCAGAGAATTCCACACCTTCACCACTCTCTGACTGAAAAAGTTCTTCCTCATCTCCGTTCTAAATGGCCTACCCCTTATTCTTAAACTGTGGCCCCTTGTTCTGGACTCCCCCAACATTGGGAACATGTTTCCTGCCTCTAATGTGTCCAATCCCCTAATTATCTTATATGTTTCAATAAGATTCCCCCTCATCCTTCTAAATTCCAGTGTATACAAGCCTAATTGCTCCAGCCTTTCAACATACGAGGACCTAGGACCAAACGTTGCTGTGACTGATGGCAGTGTGGCAGTTTCAGAACCAGTCTGATAGACCCACTAAAGAGGCCTCTCTTTGAAGCATCTGTGACGATCATTGAAATGGTTCCTCTCCTTCAAGTGTGACAACAGTGGGGTTTACAAATCGTCCAACCTTAAAAGCCAGACGTTGATAAGCTCACGAATGAATAAAGAGAAAAGGAGTCAAGTGGAGCACGGTGGCGCAGCGGTAGAGTTGCTGCCTCACAGCGCCAGAGACCCGGGTTCCATCCCGACTACGGGCGCCGTCTGTACGGAGTTTGCACGTTCTCCCCGTGACCTGCGTGGGTTTCCTCCTAGATCTTCGGTTTCCTCCCACACTCCAAAGACGTGCAAGTTTCCAGGTTAATTAGCTTGGTAAAACTGTAAATTATCCCTGGTGTGGGTTAGGATAGTGTTAATGTGCGGGGATCGCTGGTCGGCATGGACTCGGTGGGCCGAAGGGCCTGTTTCCGCGCTGTATCTCTGAAATCTAAAAACTAAAAAGAGTCATATTTATCGGACTTTGGTGAGGCTGCCGTTGGAGTCTAGTGTGCAGTTCTAGTTGTCCCATTGTTGAAAGAATGTGCAGTTGCAGATGTGGTTTACCAGGATGCTGCCTCATTGAGAGGGTGTAAGCCATATGGAGAAGGTAGACACAAAATGCTGGAGTAACTCAGCGAGTCAGGCAGCGTCTCTGGAGAAAAGGAATGGGCGACGTTTCGGGTCGAGACCCTTCTTCAGACTGATGTCAGGGGAGGGGGCGGGACAAAGATAGGGTGTAGTCAGAGACAGGAAGACTGGTGGGAAAACTGGGAAGAGGGAGGGGATAGAGAGGGGGAGCAGGGAGGATCTGAAGTTGGAGAAGTTAATGTTGATAACCGCTGGGGTGTAAACTGCCCAAGCGAAATATGAGGTGCTATTCATCCAATTTGCACTGGGCCTCACTCTGACAATGGGGGAGGCCCAGGACAGAAAGGTCAGTGTGGGAATGGGAAGGGGAGATGAATTGCTGTGCCACCGGGAGATCATATAAGGAGAGATTGGATAAACTTGGATTGTTTTCTCTGGGGCGTCGAAACCTGGAGGAAGACCTGATATAAGTATGTCCATTTAGAACTGAGATGAGGAAAAACTTTTTCAGTCAAGAGAGTTGTAAATCTGTGGAATTCTCTGCCTCAGAAGGCAGTGGAGGCCAATTCTCTGAATGCATTCAAGAGAGAGCTAGATAGAGCTCTTAAGGATAGCAGAGTCAGGGGGTATGGGGAGAAGGCAGGAACGGGGTACTGATTGAGAATGATCAGCCATAATCACATTGAATGGCGGTGCTGGCTTGAAGGGCCGAATGGCCTCCTCCTGCACCTATTGTCTATTGTCTATGTAAAATTATGAAAGGCATATCTTGGGACAGAGGACTGGGGAAAGGTCCCGACTCGAAACGTCGCTGAACTGTGTTCCCAGAGTGCTGTGTTCCCAGCACTCCAGCACTTTGTCTCTTTTTGTTGTTGTTATCCAGCTGCTGCAGTTCTTTGTGTCTGCAACTTGTTTACAGCAGCGGGCAAATGATGCAAAGGGAAATGTGCAGAAAATCTTTACGCGCACAGAAGTGGTGGTGATGTAGAATTATTACCTTCGGGGAAGTGGAATCTAAATCCATCAGTGGCTTTGCAAGAGAATTGGACAGGTACTTGCGGGAAAATAATAATAACTAGGTGAAAACAAACGTCTGGGAGATCTTAAGTGAATAGATTGCTCCATAAAGAGCTGGCATGGACTCAATGGGCTGAATGGCCTTCATTGGATTCACCGTGATAATACAATGATTCAGAATGCTTGCCTTCAGCACTGCCACGCATTGTGTAATGCTCCAATGAGTCAACCTTCTTTGTCCCAGGGAGAACAACTCCAGCTTCTCCTGCCTAACCTTGGAGCTCAGAATTGCTCATCTCTGGAACCATTCCAATGAATCTTTTCCGTGCCCTCTGTGCATGACCTTCCCATCCTTTTTCGAAGGTTCCGCAACCAGACCTGAATGCAGCACTCAATTAAAGATGACCCCAGTGTTCGCCGGTGTCTCCAAGCTAAGAACTCGCTTAATGACTTTGCAATCTGTTCTCTGAAACTTTCCCTCACTTCTCCAAACTGCGGAACATTGATTTAAAAGACAAATCTGGGCAGCCACAGTTGCGCAGATAAGCCCGTGAATGAGTAAAGAGAAAGAGAGTCAAGAAGAGTATGGTGGCGCAGCGGTAGAGTTGCTGCCTTTCAGCGAATGCAGCGCCGGAGACCCGGGTTCCATCCCGACTACGGGCGCTGTCTGTACGGAGTTTGTACGTTCTCCCCGTGACCTGCGTGGGTTTTCCCCGAGATCTTTGGTTTCCTCCCACACTCCAAAGACATGCAGGTTTGTGGGTTAATTGGCTTGGACTGGGGTAAATTGTCCCTAGTGTATGTAGGGTAGACAATAGACAATAGACAATAGGTGCAGGAGGAGGCCATTCGGCCCATCGAGCTAGCACCGCAATTCAATGTGATCATGGCTGATCATTCTCAATCAGTACCCCATTCCTGCCTTCTCCCCATACCCCCTGACTCCGCTATCCTTAAGAGCTCTATCCAGCTCTCTCTTGAATGCATTCAGAGAATTGACCTCCACTGCCTTCTGAGGCAGAGAATTCCACAGATTCACAACTCTCTGACTGAAAACGTTTTTCCTCATCTCCGTTCTAAATGGCCTACCCCTTATTCTTAAACTGTGGCCCCTTGTTCTGGACTCCCCCAACATTGGGAACATGTTTCCTGCCTCTAGCGTGTCCAACCCCTTAATAATCTTATACGTTTCGTAGTGTGGGGATCGCAGGTCGGTGCGGACTCAGTGGGCCGAAGGGCCTGTTTCCACACTCTCTGACTCTATGACTCTACCCATTAACAGGCATTGCCTTTATCCTGCCTCCCTGCGATCAAACTCTACAAGGTTTTCCATCTCGAGTCTGGGTCTGTATTATTTAACAATGTTCACTTGGGGTGATTGTCCAATTACGTGTGCATCAAGCATACTAATCAGTGGCCGTCTCGCTTCTGCTTGCAGTCCAATGATTGAAACGTGGTGAAAGGGGAAACGGTTAAAGGGGAAACGGTTCAAGTTCTAATTTAAAGGCTGCTTGTCGAAATTGCTCCTTCAATATTGCAAAGGAGGATTCCGTTGTGGTTACCAATGGAACCTATTTGACACGCTAAACACAAAATGCCGAGGCCCTTCTTCAGAGAAGCTCAGCCTCTCCACTCCTTCCACAGATGCTGCCTGACCCGCTGAGTTACTCCAGCACTTGGTGTTCTTGCTCAAGATTCCACCATCAGTGGTCCTTGTTTCCAACGACCCTTTTGGTATTAGGTGGACGCAAAATGCTGGAGTAACTCAGCGGGTCAGGCAGCATCTCTGGAGAACATGGATAGGTGACGTTTCACAGAGTGCTGGAGTAACTCAGCGGGTCAGGCAGCATCTGTGGAGAACATGGATGGGTGACGTTTCACAGAGTGCTGGAGTAACTCAGCGGGTCAGGCAGCATCTGTGGAGAACATGGATAGGTGACGTTTCACAGAGTGCTGGAGTAACTCAGCGGGTCAGGCAGCATCTCTGGAGAACATGGATAGGTAATGTTTTGCATGAGGATTCTTCTTCAGGCTGGTGGAATTCCTGACCCGCTGAGTTCCTTGAGGCTTTAGTAAGTTGTATAATGTCCCTAGTATGGAGTTTGCACGTTCTCCTTGTGACCACGTGGGTTTTCTCCGGGTGTTCTGGTTTCCGCACACACTCCAAAGACGCATAGGTTTGTAGGTTAATTGGCTTTGGTAAGTTGTAAAATTATCCCTAGTGTCTAGAATAGTGCTAGTGTACGGGGTGATCGATGGTCGGCGTGGACTCAGTGGGCCGAAGGGCATGTTTCCACGCTGTATCTCTAAACTAAACTAAACTCAGGCCAAAACATTATGACCACCTGCCTAATATGCTGTTGGTCCTCCGTGTGCAGCCCCATACGCAGCAGGGTGCGATGCACTGTGTATTGTGACACATTCCTCCTGTGACCACCATTAAAATGTTCTGTGACTTGTGCCACAGTCGACCTTCTGTCGGTTCGGACCAGACGGGATAGCCTTCGTTGCCCTCGCGCATCGATGAGCCTTGGGCGCCCAACACCCTGTCTGTCGCCGGTTTGTGGTTTGTCCCTCCTCGGACCATTGTCGGTCGGTACTCACCACTGCTGACCGGGAGCACCCCACAAGCCTTGCCGTTTCAGAGATGCTCTGACCCAGTCGTCTGGCCATAACAATTTGGCCCTTGTCAAAGTCGCTCAGGTCTTTACTCCTGCCCATTTCTCCTGCATCCAACACGTCAACTTCAAGAACTTGACTGTTCACTTGCTGCCTAATATATCCCACCCCTTGACAGGTGCTATTGTAACAAGAATGTTATTCACTTCACCTGACAGTGGTCATAATGTTTTGGCTGATCAGTGTATACTGCCTCAAACTCTGCAGAACCTCCTGCGTGCGTGTGTGCGTGAGCGAGCATGTACGTTTTGTTTTATTCCCGAGCTTAAACTAATACATAGGGAAGTACTGAAACAATTTAGAAAAAATTACAGAACATAGAACTCAGCAAGGGTCAACTCCTGACGCCAGTTCCCTCCTTAGATCTGATAGTGCCAATCTTTTTTACTGCAGGCTCCATTTGAGAAGGGTTGCACATCGCATTGTCTGCATATGAAACATAGAAACATAGAAAATAGGTGCAGGAGTAGGCCATTCGGCCCTTCGAGCCTGCACCGCCATTCAATATGATCATGGCTGATCATCCAACTCAGTATCCCGTACCTGCCTTCTCTCCATCCCCCCTGATCCCTTTAGCCACAAGGGCCACATCTAACTCCCTCTTAAATATAGCCAATGAACTGGCCTCTACTACCTTCTGTGGCAAAGAATTCCACAGATTCACCACTTCTCTGTGTGAAAAAAACCATTCTCATCTCGGTCCTAAAAGACTTCCCCCTTATCCTTAAACTGTGACCCCTTGTTCTGGACTTCCCCAACATCGGGAACAATCTTCCTGCATCTTGCCTGTCCAACCCCTTAAGAATTTTTTAAGTTTCTATAAGATCCCCCCTCAATCTTCTAAATTCCAGCGAGTATAAGCCGAGTCTATCCAGTCTTTCTTCATATGAAAGTCCTGCCATCCCAGGAATCAATCTGATGAACCTTCTCTGTACTCCATCTATGGCAAGAATGTCTTTCCTCAGATTAGGAGACCAAAACTGTACGCAATACTCCAGGTGTGGTCTCACCAATGCCCTGTACAACTGCAGCAGAACCTCCCTGCTCCTATACTCAAATCCCCTCGCTATGAATGCCAACATACCATTCGCTTTCTTCACTGCCTGCTGCACCTGCATGCCTACTTTCAATGACTGGTGTACCACGACACCCAGGTCACATTGCATCTCCCCTTCCCCTAATCGGCCACCATTCAGATAATAGTCTGCTTTCCTGTTCTTGGCAACCAAAGTGGATAACCTCACATTTATCCACATTATACTGCATCTGCCATGCATTTGCCCACTCACCTAACCTATCCAAGTCACGTTGCAGCCTCCTAGAATCCTCATATGAGCGCTTATTACTGAATATCAGTACGGTGGACTTTGTTTGTACCTGCCCATTACTGGCAGGAGCGGTCAATATCCACCCAGCTGTGATTTCTTGCAGCCTGGTGGAAACAATGATGGTCCAAGTGTGTAATGCAGGCAAAAGGCTATGTAATACCTCAGTGAAGTGAAGGTTTGTTGCTTTGGAGATCATGGGGTGAAACACGAGAGCACGAGAGGCCAATGAATGGGCGGAACCCAGTGAATCGCATTGTTTTCACCACTGCCAACGGCTCGATTGTATCTGACCTCAAACGTCACCCATTCCTTCTCTCCAGAGATGCTGCCTGTCCCGCTGAGTTACTCCAGCATTTTGTGTTCACCTAATATGAAATGGGTAGTTGGAAACACGGACCGCTGATGCTGTAATCTTGAGCAAGAACATAATTTTGGTCGGGCCGGACTCATTGAAAGTTGGTGCAGGAGGAGGCCATTCGGCCCTTCGAGCCAGTACTCGGTGGGCCGAAGGGCTTGTTTCTGCGCTGTATCTCAAAATTAAAAATAAAGCTAAAGAATATGCTCATCCTTTTGTGAAGGTAATACTGAACCAGGAGAAACCAGTTTGAAGATGGGTCTGGACCTGAAACACTGCTTCGTGCTTGGGTAGCTTACACCCCAGCGGTATGAACATTGACTTCTCCAACTTCAAGTAACCCTTGCTTTCCCTCTCTCTCCATCCCCTCCCCCTTCCTAGTTCCCCGACCAGTCTGACTGTCTCCCTGATTAAATTTCATCTTTACATGCCTCGTTGTCACCTTCCCCTAGCTAACAATGTTTTATTCTACGTGTTCCTTGAACTGCGGCCCCTTTGATGTCTCTTTTTCACACCTTACCCTTCCACATCTCTATGTCTCCCTCTCCCCTGACTCAGTCTGAAGAAGGGTCTCGATCCGAAAAACGTCACCCATTCCTTCTCTCCAGAGATGCTGCCTGTCCCACTGAGTTACTCCAGCTTTTTGTGTCCATCTTCGGCTCGAATGTAATCATGTCTTGACTTTCCGCTGACTAGTTAGCACGCAACAACAGTTTAGTTTGGTTTAGAGATACAGCGCGGAAACAGGCCCTTCGACCCATCGAGTCCGCACCAACTAGCAATCCCCGCACGCCAGCACTATCCTACACACACACACGGGACAATTTACACTTATACCCAAGCCAATTAACCTACAAACCTGTACGTCTTTGGAGTGTGGGAGGAAACTGAAGATCTCGGAGAAAACCCACGCGGGTCACGGGGAGAACGTACAAACTCCGTACAGACGGCGCCCGTAGTCGGGATCGAACCCGGGTCTCCGGCGCTGCAAATGCTGTAAGGCAGCAACTCTACCGCTGCGCCACCTGCAACCTTTTCACTTACACATGACAATAATCTAAACTCAAACCCAAACAGCTGTAAACGCCAATGCACAGAGGCCGAGGAAGACCAAACCTTCGCTACAAGGATACGATTGTATCCCATGCGTGTGTATCTACAAGGATATGCTTCTCACCGCATTTCACCCCGAGAATGAGAAATAAATTTGATTAAGTTTCTAAGCCGATGCACACAGCACCAAGTGGCTGTAACTGTGTTTGTTCGTTTTGTGTGAAGTAATAAACATGTACAACAAATCTACTTTACTTTATACTTTAGAGATACAGCGCAGAAACAGGCCCTTCGGCCCACCAAGAGAGAGTTAGATTTGGCTCTTGGGGCTAACGGAATCAAGGGATATGGGGAGAAAGACGAGACTGAGGTGAGAAAAACTTTTTCACCCAGAGAGTTGCGAATTTGTGGAATTCTCTGCCACAGAGGGCAGTGGAGGCCAATTCACTGGATGAATTGAAATGAGATTTAGATAGAGCTTTGGGGGCTAGTGGAATCAAGGGATATGGGGAGAAGGCAGGCATGGGTTACTGATTGTGGATGATCAGCCACGATCACAATGAATGGCGGTGCTGGATCGAAGGGCTGAATGGCCTCCTCCTGCACCTATTTTTTATGTTTCTATTTTTCAATGATGAATTTACAATTTTTTCAAGCCAATGACCCTACAAACCTGTACGTCTTTGGAGTGTGGGAGGAAACCGGAGCACCCGGAGTAAACCCACGCGGTCACGAGGAGAACGTGCAAACTCTGGTGCTGTGAGGTAGCAACTCCATCGTTCTGAGGCAGTACCCATCGTCAGGATTGAACCTGGTTTTCCCCCCACATTCCAAATACGTGCGTGCAGGTTTGTAGTTTAAAAAAACAAAAACATGGACACAAAATGCTGGAGTAACTCAGCGGGACAGGCAGTATCTCTGGAGAGAAGGAATGGGTGACGTTTCAGGTTGAGACCCTTCTTCAGAAACTCTGTAAAACAATAATTGCCGCGTGTGTGTGTGTAGGGAGTGGATGAGAAAGTGTGATAACATAGAACTAGTGTGAATGGGCGATCAATGGTCGGCGTGGACTCGGTGGGACGAAGGGCCTTTTTCATTCTGCATCACTAAACACGGTGGCGCAGCAGTAGAGTTGCTGCCTTACAGCGAATGCAGCGCCGGAGACCCGGGTTCCATCCCGACTACGGGCGCTGTCTGTACGGAGTTTGTACGTTTTCCCCGTGACCTGCGTGGGTTTTTTCCGAGATCTTCGGTTTCCTCCCACACTCCAAAGACGTACAGGTTTGTAGGTTAATTGGCTTGGCTTAAATGTAAAAATTGTCCCTGGTGCGTGTAGGATAGTGTTAGTGTGCGGGGATCGCTGGTCGGCGGGGATCGCTGGTCGGCGCGGACCCGGTGGGCTGAAAGGACCTGTTTCCGCGCTGTATCTCTAAACTAAACTAAACTAAACTAAACTAACCTGAACTGGGACAACTCCAAAAGTGAACAATCCATCGCAAGATTACACCAAGTCCAGAAATAGGAGCTAGCACTTCAGTAGTGACTCAGTACAAGGTTCTATCTTTGTTAAGCAGTATTAGTTGTGCCAATTCCAACAGCAAGAAGATGGATAAGTGTTGCTGAGACTGGAAATATCCCCTCAGTCAGCATATGTTTTATTTCCCACTTGCAATCTGTGTGAACTTCAGTTGCTGTTAACCACAATGTAAAGGAACAGATGTGTGGAGCATTATGCAGTTACGGTTGCCAACTATCTCACTCCCAAATAAGGGACAAGGTGACGTCACCGCCCCGCGCCCCACGTGACCTCATCCAGCCAGCGGCCACGTGCTCCCGCTCCACCAATGGCGGCCGCCATTTATCGAAACGTATAAGATTATTATCTTATCGAAACTTATAAGATTATTATCTTATCGAAATGTATAAGATTATTAAGGGGTTGGACACGTTAGAGGCAGGAAACATGTTCCCAATGTTGGGGGAGTCCAGAACCAGGGGCCACAGTTTAAGAATAAGGGGTAGGCCATTTAGAACTGAGATGAGGAAAAACTTTTTCAGTCAGAGAATCTGTGGAATTCTCTGCCTCAGAAGGCAGTGGAGGCCAATTCTCTGAATGCATTCAAGAGAGAGCTAGATAGAGCTCTTAAGGATAGCGGAGTCAGGGGGTATGGGGAGAAGGCAGGAACGGGGTACTGATTGAGAATGATCAGCCATGATCACATTGAATGGCGGTGCTGGCTCGAAGGGCCGAATGGCCTCCTCCTGCGTCTATTGTCTATTGTCTATTGTCCCGTATTTGGGAGTGAGGAAGTTGGCAACTGCAACACGACCTCCAAACGTCCGTACTCGTGAACATACAGCAGTATCCGCACAGGCCCTGGAAGAGAGGGGCAAATCTGTGCCACAACAACAAAAGCATTAACATGGGACTGAGCGACTGCCATTTCATGCTGGCTCCTTCAGTTCCAGGGTTGGAATATCCATCAGCAACCACCTCACTGACAGCAATTAACCTCTCCTCGGCCTCACCGTGTTTACAGCAGTGAGAGTATGCAAGTGTAAAGTGGCAAGTGAGATTAAATCCAACCCCATGAATAACAACACATCTGTGCTACCCACTGACTACACTCGAGATAGACGCTAAATGCTGGAGTCACTAGACAATAGACAATAGACAATAGGTGCAGGAGTAGGCCATTCAGCCCTTCGAGCCAGCACCGCCATTCAATGCGATCATGGCTGATCACTCTCAATCAGTACCCCGTTCTTGCCTTCTCCCCATACCCCCTCACTCCGCTATCCTTAAGAGCTCTATCCAGCTCTCTCTTGAAAGCATCCAACGAACTGGCCTGCACTGCCTTCTGAGGCAGAGAATTCCACACCTTCACCACTCTCTGACTGAAAAAGTTCTTCCTCATCTCCGTTCTAAATGGCCTACCCCTTATTCTTAAACTGTGGCCCCTTGTTCTGGACTCCCCCAACATTGGGAACATGTTTCCTGCTTCTAATGTGTCCAATCCCCTAATCATCTTATATGTTTCAATAAGATCCCCCCTCATCCTTCTAATGGACTCGGCCCGGACTCATTGAAAGTTGGTGCAGGAGGAGGCCATTCGGCCCTTCGAGCCAGCACTCGGTTGTTTCCGCGCTGTATCTCAAAATTAAAAATAGAACTAAATTAAATGGAGAATATGCTCATCCTTTTGTGAAGGTAATACTGAACCAGGAGAAACCAGTTTGAAGATGGGTCTGGACCTGAAACACTGCTTCGTGCTTGGGCAGCTTACACCCCAGCGGTATGAACATTGACTTCTCCAACTTCAAGTAACCCTTGCTGTCCCTCTCTCTCCATCCCTCCCCCATCCTAGTTCCCCGACCAGTCTGACTGTCCTCCTGATTAAATCTCATCTTTACATGCCTCGTTGTCACCTTCCCCTAGCTAACAATGGCCTATTCTACATGTTCCTTGAACTGCGTCCCCTTTGATGTCTCTTTTTCACACCTTACCCTTCCACATCTCTATGTCTCCCTCTCCCCTGACTCAGTCTGAAGAAGGGTCTCGATCCGAAAAACGTCACCGATTCCTTCTCTCCAGAGATGCTGCCTGTCCCACTGAGTTACTCCAGCTTTTTGTGTCTATCTTCGTACTTTCTTTCCGCTTCTTGTCTTTCCGCTGACTAGTTAGCACGCAACACCAGTTTAGTTTGGTTTAGAGATACAGCGCGGAAACAGGCCCTTCGGCCCATCGATTAAATCCAACCCCATGAATAACAACACATCTGTACTACACACTGACTACACTCGAGATAGACGCTAAATGCTGGAGTCACTCAGCTGGACAGGCAGCACCTCTGTCTATCTTCAGTGTTAACTAGCATCTGACGACACCCTACATTTTAATTTGCAAAAAAAGGTACAAACTGGCACTCTGGTGTCAGGACAATAGCCTCCTCTTGAATGTCACTAAAACTAAGGAGCTGATTGTGGACTTTAGAAAGGCTAAACATCCAAGGACGTACACGCCACTGGAGATAAATGGTTCTACTGTGGATAGGGTGAGCAGTTTTAAATACTTGGGAGTCCGCATCGCAGAGGATCTGACGTGGGCAACGCACATTGCCGCACTGGTGGGTAAGGCAAGGCAGTGCCTTTACCACCCACCTCAGACAGCTGAGGAAATTCAGAGTGTCTCTGAGGATCCTTCATTGCTTCTACTCTGGGGCTGTAGAGAGCATCCTGTCCGGCAACATTACAGTCTGGTTTGGGAACAGCTCTGCCCAGGACAGGATGGCCCTGCAGAGAGTAGTGCGTTCGGCAGAACGCACCATGGGAACTACACTCGCCCCCCTGCAGGACCTATACATCAGGAGGTGCAGATCCAGAGCAAGCAAGATCATGAGGGACCCCTACCACCCCAGCAACGGACTGTTCCAGATGCTACGATCAGGCAAACGCCTCCGCTGTCACGCTGTGAAAACGGAGAGGATGAGACGGAGCTTCTTCCCACAGGCCATCAGGACTGTCAACTTTTATAACTCCAGAGACTACATTTTTGTCTACACTATAGTAACTTATTAACGTTTATTTATATGCTGTAAACTGTAATTCTTTTTTGTGCACAATCCGCAGGCATTGCCACTTTCATTTCACTGCACATCGTGTATGTGTACGTGACAAATAAACTTGACTTGACTTGACTTGAAAACTAAACTGAAATATAACAATTCTGAAAAGTGGACACAGAGTGGTGGAGTAACTCAGCGAGTCAGGCAGCATCTTTGGAGAACGTGAACAGCTGATGATCTTACCCCAAAACGCCTCCTATCCAAGTTATGGTCGTGGAGAGATATGGACCAAACGCAGGCAGGTGGGACTAGTGTAGATGGGGCATGTCGAGGGGACAGGCAGCATCTCTGGAGAGAAGGAACGGGTGACGTTTCTTCTCTCCAGAGATGCTGCCTGTCCCGCTGAGTTACTCCAGCACTTTGGGTCTATCTTCGGTTTAAACCAGCATCTGCAGTTCCTTCCTGCACATTTGGCCAGCACAGACTAGATGGGCTAAATGGCCTGATAATAGCCGAAAAGAAACGACCAGTTATAAATGTGCACATCTGTAATCAATTAAAACAGATTAACACAAGGAACTAAATAGTTGGAGACCGCACCTGGAGTACTGTGTGCAGTTTTGGTCTCCAAATTTGAGGAAGGATATTCTTGCCATTGAGGGCGTGCAGCGTAGGTTTACCAGGTTAATTCCCGGAATGGCGGGACTGTCATATGTTGAAAGACTGGAGCGACTAGGCTTGTATACACTGGAATTTAGAAGGATGAGAGGAGATCTTATCGAAACGTATAAGACTATTAAGGGGTTGGACACGCTAGAGGCAGGAAACATGTTCCCAATGATGGGGGAGTCCAGAACAAGGGGCCACAGTTTAAGAATAAGGGGTAGGCCATTTAGAATGGAGATGAGGAAAAACCTCTTTCGAGCCAGCACCACCATTCAATGTGATCATGGCTGATCATTCTCAATCAGTACCCCATTCCTGCCTTCTCCCCATACCCCCTGACTCCGCTATCCTTAAGAGCTCTATCCAGCTCTCTCTTGAATGCATTCAGAGAATTGGCATCCACTACCTTCTGAGGCAGAGAATTCCACAGATTCACAACTCTCTGACTGAAAAAGTTTTTCCTCATCTCCGTCCTAATTTTCCTCATCTCATTTTAAAGGGAGTTCAACAGATTCTTGAATAGTTAGGACAACAAAAAATATGGGAGAAGGCAGGAAGGAGTATTGGGTTGAGAGGGAGAGGTAGATCAGCCACGATCGAACGGAGGAGTGGACTTGATGGGCCGAATGGCCTAATCCTGCTCCTTAGTCATAGGGCCTCATACACTTATGGAACTGCAGTTGCTGACAACACCGACGTGGTGGCGCAGTGGTAGAGTTGCTGCCTTACAGCGAATGCAGCGCCAGAGACCCGGGTTCGATCCTGACCACGGGCGCTGTCTGTACGAAGTTTGCACGTTCTCCCCGTGACCTGCGTGGGTTTTCTCCAAAATCTTCGGATTCCTCCCACACACCAAAGACGTGCAGGTTTGTAGGTTAATTGGCTTGGTGTAAGAGTAAATTGTCCCCAGTGTGTGTAGGATAGTGTTAGTGTGCGGGGATCGCTGGTCGGCGCGGACACGGTGAACAAAAGGGCCTGTTTCCGCGCTGTATCGTTAAATTAGACCTGGAATGTTTGCAGGCTCGTTTGATAAGTCTTCAATCAGTTCTAACTTGTCCTGTCTGTTCCAAGGTCGCTCAAGGTTATGCTCAATGCCAGCGATGTCTCTCAACACATCTAGCGTTTGATGAATGTTTCTCCAAGGATCAAAATCAATCAGTACATTCAGCACCCAGTCAATTCAGTCTTCCTCACACCTCCTCTTCCACCATTCAAAGGTATGGATTAGTAACAGCTCTTCTTTAAAGTGGAATTACTTTTTCATTTGTGTATCCTCAATTCCATTTATTATCCCGGCCACAAACACCTAATAATGGGCCAGTTGTGAAAGTTTGCAAAAACGGCGAAGCAGTAAAATAAGGAATGGACTTTGTTTCGTTCAGAATAGTTTAGTTTAGTTTAGTTTAGAGATACAGCCTGGAAACAAGCCCTTCTGCCCACCGTCCATCGATCATCCCGCACCCACTAGTTCTATGTTATCCCAGTCTGTCATCCTCTCCCTACACACCAGAGGCGATTTACCTACAAACCTGCAAGTGTTTGGGATGTGGGAGGAAACCAGAGCACCTGGAGGGAACCCACGTGGGTCGCGGGGAGAATGTGCCGTGTTTCACTTTCCACAATGACTGCCCGATCTGCTCATTGATTTCCAAGGCGGTTTCATTAACAACGCAATTGCCCGTGAAGTCAAGATGGACTATGGTTAATTCAGATATCTGGGCTATTGAAAATAGACAATAGGTGCAGGAGGAGGCCATTCAGCCCTTCAAGCCACCACCGCCATTCAATGTGATCATGCCTGATCATTCTCAATCAGTACCCCGTTCCTGCCTTCTCCCCATACCCCCTGACTCCGCTATCTTTAAGAGCTCTATTTAGCTCTCTCTTGAAAGCATCCAGAGAATTGGCATCAACTGCCTTCTGAGGCAGAGAATTCCACAGATTCACAACTCTCGGACTGAAAAAGCTTTTCCTCATCTCCGTTCTAAATGGCCTACCCCTTATTCTTAAACTGTGGCCCCTGGTTCTGGACTCCCCCAACATTGGGAACATGTTTCCTGCCTCTAACGTGTCCAATCCATTAATAATCTTATATGTTTCAATAAGATCCCCTCTCATCCTTCTAAATTCCAGTGTATACAAGCCCATTCGCTCCAGTCTTTCAACATATGACAGTCCCGTCATTCCGGGAATTTACCTAGTAAACCTACGCTGCACGCCCTCAATAGCAAGAATATACTTCCTCAAATTTGGAGACCAAAACTGCACACAGTACACCAGGTGCGGTCTCACTAGGGCCCTGTACAACTGCAGAAGGACCTCTTTGCTCCTATACTCAACTCCTCGTGTTATGAAGGCCAACATTCCATTGGCTTTCTTCACTGCCTGCTGTACCTGCATGCTTCCTTTCAGTGACTAATGCACTAGGACACCCAGTTGGAGGGGTGGCATCGTGGAACAGCTGGTACAGCTCGTCTACCCAGAGACCCAGGTTCGAACCCAACTCTGGGTGCTCTCTGTGTGGAGTTTGCATGTTCTCCCTATGACTACGCAGGTTCTTCCGGGTGCTCCGGTTTCCTCCCACAACACAAAATCGTGCGGGTTTGTAGGACAATTAACGAACTTCTGTCGAAATGCCCCTAACATGTAGGCAATGGACGGGAAAGTGGGATAACACAGACGTTGTGTGAATGGGTGATCAATGGTCGGCGCGGACGCGGCGGGCCGAATGGCCTCCTTCATTGCTGTACCTCTGAACTAAACTAAACCATGTTACAGGTCCTGGAGTCACACACAGGCCAAACAAGGTCTCGACCCGAAACGTCACCCATTCCTTCTCTCCTGAGATGCTGCCTGACCTGCTGAGTTACTCCAGCATTTTGTGAATAAATACCTTCGATTTGTACCAGCATCTGCAGTTATTTTCTTATATCTACTCTTGAAGGATGTCAGTGAAGTTCCTAAGGAGGTTAAAATAGGAGCATTTGTTCCGAAATTAGGCACAGAATGCTGGAGTTTACTCAGCGGGACAGACAACATCTCTGGAGAGAAGGAATGGGTGACGTTTCGGATCGAGACCCTTCTTCAGACTTATTTGTTACCCGTGACTCTAATCCAATGTAAAAATCCATCGCATCCAAGTATGGCGTTTGAGACTCATTACTAATATTCGTGTTTAATTCCAGATTTATTCAATTATCTGAATTTAATTTCCCCAGCTGGTCTGGTAGGATTCTAACTCTCGTCTCTAAGGCAGGAAACATGTTCCCAAAGTTGGGGGAGTCAAGAACCAGGGGCCACAGTTTAAGAATAAGGGGTAGGTCAGAGAGTTGTAAATCTGTGGAATTTTCTGCCTCAGAAGGCAGTGGAGGCCAATTCTCTGGATGCATTCAAGAGAGAGTTAGATAGAGCTCTTAAGAATAGCGGAGTCAGGGGGGTATGGGGAGAAGGCAGGAACGGTGGTACTGATTGAGAATGATCAGCCATGATCACATTGAATGGCGGTGCTGGCTCAAAGGGCTGAATGGCCTACTCCTGCACCTATTGTCTATTGTCAATAGCCCAGATATCTGGATTTTGGTCTGTGGAATTAACCATAGTGCCACCACGTGAAAGACAATGGGCGGTCACGGTGGCGCAGCGGTAGAGTTGCTGCCTCACAGCGCCAGAGTCCCGTGTTCGATCCCGACCACGGGCGCTGTCTGTACGGAGTTTGTACGTTCTCCCCGTGACCTGCGTGGGTTTTCTCCGAGATCTTCGGTCTCCTCCCACACTTCAAAGACGTACAAGTATTTGGGTTAATTAGCTTGGTGTACGTGTAAATTGTCCCCAGTGTGTGTGTGTGTGTGTGTAGGATAGTGTTAGTACGCGGGGATCGCTGGTCGGCGCGGGCTCGGTGGGCCGAAGGGCCTGTTTCCGCGCTCTATCTCTAAACTAAACCAAACTAAACAAGAAGCAGATGGGAATTTCAAATGAAAGGCAACGATGTGGAAAATTTGCACAAAATACAAAGTTGGCAATTAAAAAGAAACTGGTAGTTGTTGATAGCATTGATCTGCAGTTTCTGCAACACTCCGATGGGGGAACTTAACCTTTACCTCTTTGTAATCTCCCAACAACGAGAGAGTTTAGGCAGCTTTGTTCTCAGTGTAACAAAAAATGCTCACTGCTTGACAGAATCATATGGATGATTAAGCAGACAAACTTAGTTAAGATCTTAAAGAGAATGATTCATGGATTTTTTTTGTCGTTTACTGGAATCCTCTCTCTTTGCTCCTCGGTACAACTTCGAGTAATTCCCTCTCTCTCCATCCCCTCCACAACCCAAGTCACACCAGCTTCTCATTTTCACTCAACAAACAGCTAACAATCGCCTGGGACATAGAAACAATTGGTGCAGGAGGAGGCCATTCAGCCCTTCGAGCCAGCACCGCCATTCATTGTGATCATGGCTGATCATCCACAATCAATAACCCGTGCCTGCGTTCTCCCCATATCCCTTGATTCCACTAGCCCCCTAGAGCTGAACGAAATGTCATCCATTCCTTCTCTCCCGAGATGCTGCCCGACCTGCTGAGTTACTCCAGCACTTTGTGAATAAATACCTTCGAGCTCTATCGAACTCTCTCTTAAATCCATCCAGTGAATTGGCCTCCACTGCCCTCTGTGGCAGAGAATTCCACAAATTCACAACTCTCCGGGTGAGAAAGTTCCTTCTCACCTCAATTTTAAATGGCCTCCCCTTTATTCTTAGACTGTGTGGCCCCTGGTTCTGGACTCGCACAACATTGGGAACATTTTTCCTGCATTTTTATCATCGTCATTCGTTTGCATTTCTTTCATTCATTGTTCTTTATCTCTCCACATCACCGTCTGTATCTCTCGTTTCCCTTTCTCGTGACTTTCAGTCCGAAGAAGGGTCTCGACCAGAAACGTCACCCATTCCTTCTCTCCAGAGATGCTGCCTGTCCCGCTGAGTTACTCCAGCATTTTGTGTCTATCTCCGCTTTAAACCAGCATCTGCAGTTCCTTCCCACACAATTCATTAGGTCACCTTTTTACACTAGTTCTCCGTTTTCCCAGTTTCACATTCTGTGCATTAGTGACAATTTACAGAAGCCAATGACCTGCGAGCCTGCACGACTTTGGAGTGTGGGAGGAAACCAGAGCACCCGGAGAAAACCCACGCAGGTCACGGGGAGAACGTACAAACTCCGTACAGACAGCACCCGTAGTCAGGATGGAACCCGGGTCTCTGGCGCCGTGAGGCAGCAGCTCTCTTTCATTCACTTTTGTCAGATGCAGCAGTGAATCCTCTCTTGCTTGTCACCCCCGCCCCGCCCCCATTGGGTGGGAAGGGGGAAAAGGGGGGAAAGAGAGAGAGAGAGGGGGGGAGAGGGAGAGAGAGTGGGAGTGGGAGAGAGGGGGGGGAGAGAGGGAGAGAGGGGGGGGAGAGGGAGAGGGGGAGAGAGACAGGGGGAGGGGGAGAGAGAGAGAGAGGGGGAGAGGGGTGAGGGAAGGAGTGTGAGAAGGAGAGGGAGAAGGGGAGAGAGAGAGAGAGAGCGGGGGAGAGAGAGAGGGTGAGGGTGGGAGAGGGGGTGGGAGAGGGGGAGGAAGAGAGAGAGGGTGAGGGAGAGTGAGAGAAAGAGAGGGGGAGGGAGGGAGGGAGGGAGGGAGAGGGGAGAGAGAGGGGGGGAGAGAGGGACGGGAAGGAGGGAGAGAGAGAGAGAGAGAGAGAGAGAGAGGAGAGAGAGAGAGAGAGAGAGAGAGAGAGAGAGAGAGAGAGAGAGAGAGAGAGAGAGAGAGAGGGGAGAGAGAGAGAGAGAGAGAGAGAGAGAGAGAGAGAGAGAGAGAGAGAGAGAGAGAGAGAGAGAGAGAGAGGAAGAGGGAGAGAGAGAGAGGGGAGCGAGAGCGAGAGAGAGAGAGAGAGAGAGAGAGAGAGAGAGAAAAGGGAGACAGAAAGAGGCAGAGGGGGCTGAGAAAGAGAGATCTGTGTGCCATGAGGCAATCACATTGGTGTGGGGAGACTGTAAATGAGACAGTTTCGCAGAGCAGCATTGAGAACAGGTGGTATCACAAACCAATCATGTATTTGTCTATCAAATTACGATCCCTGACTCTGTCAGGCAGAATACTAACAGAACCATTAGACAGACATTCAGCACTGCTCTCTCCCGGTTTCAAACTGTATCTATGTTCCACCTCACCCCCAGGCGTTAAAAACACCAGGCAAGGAACTAGACAAAGCAGGCAATAGAAAAAAATAGGTGCAGGAGTAGGCCATTCGGCCTTCGAGCCTGCACCGCCATTCAATATGATCATGGCTGATCATCCAGCTCAGTAACCTGTACCTGCCTTCTCTCCATACCCCCTGATCCCTTTAGCCACAAGGGCCACATCTAACTCCCTCTTAAATATAGCCAATGAACTGGCAATGCATAAATCACGCACAAAGCAATGTAGTTTGGACTAAATCAAGCCCACTGATTATTTCCAGGTGAAATGATGCCCTTCACAAAACCAGCGCAGATACGGGCTCACACTGTTCAGGGTACGGTTGCCAACTGTCCCATATTAGCCGGGACATCCCGTATTTTGGGCTAAATTGGTTTGTCCCGTACGGGACCGCCCTTGTCCCACGTTAGTAGGGTTGCCAACTTCCACACTCCCAAATAAGGGACAAAGGGTGGCGTCACCCGCCCCGCGCCCCACGTGACCTCACCCAGCCAGCGGCCACGTGCTCCCGCTCCACCAATGGCGGCCGCCATTGGTGGAGCGGGAGCACGTGGCCGCTGGTTGGGTGAGGCCACGTAGGGCGCAGGGCGGGTGACGTCACCTTGTCCCGTATTTGGGAGTGTGGAAGTTGGCAAACCTAATTCAGGGTGAGGTGAGAGTGGTTTCTTGCCTGTTTGAGTCACACTAGCAATGGTATCGCATAGTGCAGTGAGCATTTGCTTCCCTTTCCAGCATATATTGGAAACTTTCTGGGCGGCACGGTGGTGTTAGCGGGTAGAGCTGCTGCCTCACAGCGCCAGGGGGGGGGGGGGGGGTGGTGCGTGTGTGTGTGTGTGTGTGTGTGTGTGTGTGTGTGTGTGGTGTGTCTCTCTCTCTCTCTCTCTCTCTCTCTCTCTCTCTCTCTGTCTCTCTCTGTCTCTCTGGTTCTCCCCATGACCGTGTGGGTTACCTCCGGGTGCTCTGGTTTCCTCTCACATCTTAAAGAGACAACTCACACACACACACACACACACACACACGTATGTATAGAGCCACACACACACATATACACACGCATGTAAAGAGCCACACACAGTCACAAGCATTCTCAAACACATTTATATTGGACACCACTCCAGAAACATGCACACGCACATACACAATATATACACTTATATCTCAAAGACACACACACACACACACACACACACACACACACACACACACACACACACACACACACACACACACACACACACACACACACACACACACACACACACACACACACACTCAAACACATGTACATTGGAAACAAGCCCAAGTACGCGTGCATTATTACAAACAGCAAACCACACACACAAGATGAAAAACTTACATCTCGAAATACTCACATCCCATGCACACACATGCACACACATATGTATACCAGGCACATGCAAACCTCCCCATGCATGTACACACATGCACGCTTTATCCCCCTCCAAACACACAGGCATTTACGCTCCACTCCCATACACACGCTCATACACATTCACACACACGTACACACACACACAGTCACACACAGTCATACACACACGCACAGACCCACACATGCGTGCACACACACACTCCCACACATGCTCACATACACACACACACACTCACACGCACACACAAACACACATGCGTGTGCGTACCCATGCCACACACAAAGGAACACGTGCATACGCACATGTGCGTGATCCCCAGTGTTCGTGGGTGATCATGGTGTGAGTGGATTCTACAGCGAGGCCCGTTAATCTGCACTGTCACCAAGGGAATTGGGAGGTAGTGGCGATACAATCAGGTGGAGAACAATGAGCTGATGACCTGGACAGGGTGTCTACTTATTGAAAGAGTAATTGGATCCATTTGACATCAGACTGGAGACAGCTCGCCAAATCCTGGCGGGTGAGAGAGAAACAAACAGATACTGTTTAGATAACAAAAGCCTTTCTGTCAGACATTCCCAAGAAGGGAGCCATCATTTAATGCAGAGTGGAAGAACGAGATTGAGGTCAGACCCATTAAGACCCGCTGACAAAATGTGTGCTCCTTTCCCTCGTAAGGCACTTGGGGAACTTTCGAGAGAGAATTCATCGCTTTGCGTCTAATTATGGCAAGGGATTGCTATTCTGAAGGTGGGAATGGTGTAAGACAGAAGAATAGAAGCATAGATTTGACTGAAGAAGGGTCTCGACCCGAAACGTCACCCATTTCTTCTCTCCCGAGATGCTGCCTGACCTGCTGAGTTAGTCCAGTATTTTGTGAATAAATAGAAGCATAGATTTGTTTCGTTCATTGGCACGATTAGCCAGGTCCAGCGAGAAGCTGTTTCTGTGCGCTATCAAGTTAGCGGAAAGACTGTACATGATCACAATCAAGCCGCCCACAGTGTATAAAGAATGTAAACGTATAAGATTATTAAGGGGTTGGACACTTTAGAGGCAGGAAACATGTTCCCAATGTTGGGGGAGTTCAGAACCAGGGGCCACAGTTTAAGAATAAGGGGTCGGCCATTTAGAATGGAGATGAGGAAAAACTTTTTCAGTCAGAGAGTTGTGAATCTGTGGAATTCTCTGCCTCAGAAGGCAGTGGAGGCCAATTCTCTGAATGCTTTCACGAGAGAGCTAGATAGAGCTCTTAAGGATAGCGGAGTCAGGGGGTATGGGGAGAAGGCAGGAACGGGGTACTGATTGAGAATGATCAGCCATGATCACATTGAATGGCGGTGCTGGCTCGAAGGGCCGAATGGCCTACTCCTGCACCTGTTGTCTATTGTCGATTGTCATGTCAAGCCATTTAGGAAGTAATGTTGTTGACCAGATTCACCATGGATTTGTAAAGATGAAATCTAATCGGACTCATCCGTTGATGATCCTGGAGTGTGTATCTAATGAAATGGATGTGGAGAGGACAGTGATTGAGGTATACTTGGAGCCTCAGAGGTCTTTCAATAAAGACCCTGCACTTAGGGTTGCCAACTTCCTCACTCCCAAATACGGGACAAAGGGTGACGTCACCGCCCCGCGCCCCACGTGACCTCGCCCAGCCAGCGGCCACGTGCTCCCGCTCCACCAATGGCGGCCGCCATTGGTGGAGCGGGAGCATGTGGCCGCTGGCTTGGTGAGGTCATGTGGGGCGCGGGGCGGTGACGTCACCTTGTCCCGTATTTGGGAGTGAGGAAGTTGGCAACCCTACTGATACGGGACAAGGGCGGACAAACCTTTCTTTTATTAGGTCTCTTCCCCGGGGCGCAGCTCGGCCGCGGGGCCTTCCATCACCCGCGGGGCCTTCCATCGCCCGTGGGGCCTTCCTTCGCCCGGCGCGGCTCGGCCGCTGGACCTAACATCGCCGGCGCGGCTCGGCCGCGGGGCCTTCCATCGCCCGGTGAGGCTCGGCCGCGGGACGTTTCAGTGCCCGGTGCGGCTCGGCCGCGGGACCTTCCATCCCCTTGCGGGGGCTGTGCGGGTCGGTCGCCTCGGTAGGGGTCGAGCTGCCTGTCCGTGGGTGCGGGGGGAAGAGAGTGGAAGTTTTGTTGCCTCCATCACAGTGAGGGGGTGTTTGGAGTCACTGTGATGGATGTTTGTGTTGGGGTCGAGTGTCCTGTGTTCTTTTCTTTTTTGCTGTGTCTTGTGACTGCTGAAATTTCGTTCGGTATTTATACCGAATGACAATAAAGTTCTGTTATACTCAGTATCCCGTACCTGCCTTCTCTCCATACCCCCTGATCCCTTTTCCCTCTTAAATATAGCCAATGAACTGGCCTCAACTACCTTCTGTGGCAGAGAATTCCACAGATTCACCACTCTCTGTGTGAAAAAAAACTTTCTCATCTCGGTCCTAAAAGACTTCCCCCTTATCCTTAAACTGTGACCCCTTGTTCTGGACTTCCCCAACATCGGGAACAATCTTCCTGCATCTAGCCTGTCCAACCCCTTAAGAATTTTGTAAGTTTCTGTAAGATCCCCCCTCAATCTTCTAAATTCCAGCGAGTACAAGCCGAGTCTATCCAGTCTAATCTATATCTGCCCATGGTCCATATCCCCCCGTTCCCTGCATATCCATGTGCCTGTACAAAAGTCTCTAAACAGCCACTATCACACATATAATAGGAACCTGAGGGGCAACTTTTATTTTCACACAAAGGGTGGTGGGTGTATGGAACGAGCTGCCAGAGGAGGTAGTTGAGGCCGGGACTATCGCCATGTTTCAGAAACATTTGGACAGGCACATGGATAGGAAAGTGTTGGAGGGATGCGGTCCAAACGCAGGCAGGTGGGACTAGAGGAGATGGGGCCTGTTGGTCGGCATGGTCAAGTTGGGCCGAAGGGCCTGTTTCTCTATAACATCTGCCTCCACTGCACCCAGTAACACATTCCACGCACCAAACTGAAGATCAACACAAATTGGCTGGAGTAACTCAACGGGTCAGACAGCATCTGTGCAGAATTTAGAATTGGTGACGTTTCGGGTCGAGACCCTTCTTCAGACTCTGTCTAAAAAAACATGCCCTGCACATCCCTCTTTAAGACTTTGTCCCCGTCAACTTAAAACTATGCCCTGTCGTCTTTGATGTGTCCACCCAAGGAAAAAGGCTCCAACTGTTAGGATAATAATTCACACTAATGGTACTCGTAATTAAAATAATTAATCATAATTAAACTATACTGTCTCCAGCATTAAAGAATGTCACATAACATTATTGTTACCATCTTGAAAAATGCCTTGAAAATGTCAGGGAGAATTTGCACAAAGTGGGATTTATAAGGACAGAAGTGATAGGAGCGGGAGGCCGTTCGGCCCATCGAGTCCACTCCGCCGTTCAATCATGGCTGATCTATCCCTCCCTCCCAACCCCATTCTCCAGCCTTCTCCCCATAACCCCTGACACCCGTACTAATCAAGAACCTATCTATCTATCTCTGCCATAAATATATCCACTGACTTGGCCTCCACAGCCTTCTGTGGCAAAGAATCCCACAGATTCACCACCCTCTGACTAAAATTTAGCTTAGACGCAAAATGCTGGAGTATCTCAGCGGGACAGGCAGCATCTCCGGAGAGAGGGAATGGGTGACGTTTCGGGTCGAGACCCTTCTTCAGACCGCCGTCAGGGGGGAGGGAGATACATAGATATCTCCACAGATTCACCGTCCTCTGACCAAATAAAACTCCTCCTCATCTCCTTCCTGAAGGAACATCTTTTAATTCTGAGGCTATGACCTCTAGTCCTAGATTCTCCCACGCCGATTTCTGTACGCCAGGACGTTTGTAGTGCACAGACCGATGTCGAGTCTGATTCTGTGCACACCTTTACAGTGGGTTTAGATTTAGATTTAGATTTAGAGATACGGCGCGGAAACAGGCCCTTCGGCCCACCGGGTCCGCGCCGCCCAGCGATCCCCGCACATTAACACTATCCTACACCCACCAGGGACAATTTTTACATTTGCCCAGCCAATTAACCTACAAACCTGTGCGTCTTTGGAGTGTGGGAGGAAACCGAAGATCTCGGAGAAAACCCACGCAGGTCACGGGGAGAACGTACAAACTCCGTACAGACGGCGCCCGTAGTCGGAATCGAACCTGAGTCTCCGGCGCTGCATTCGCTGTAAGGCAGCAACTCTACCGCTGCGCCACCGTTTTGAGGTCGTATGCCAGAGTTACAGTTGAAGGCATCACCATGTCAAGGTGACACCCAGCCTTGGTGGAACAGATCCTCCGAGACTAGGGTTGCCAACTGTCCCGTATTAGCCGGGACATCCCGTATTTTGGGCCAAATTGGTTTGTCCCGTACGGGACTGCCCTTGTCCCGTATTAGTAGGGTTGCCAACTTCCTCACTCCCAAATAAGGGGCAAGGGTTGACGTCGCCGCCCCGCGCCCCACGTGACCTCACCCAGCCAGCGGCCACGTGTTCCCGCTCCACCAATGGCGGCCGCCATTGGTGGAGCGGGAGCACGTGGCCGCTGGCTGGGTGAGGTCACGTGGGGCGCGGGGCGGTGATGTCACCCTTTGTCCCGTATTTGGGAGTGAGGAAGTTGGCAACCCTACCTGAGACCACCATCACTTGAGAGAAGCATAATCAAGGACCAGTCGCACTCTGGCCACTCCCCTTTCTCCCCTCTCCCATCGGGTAAAAGGTACAGAAGTGTGAACACGCACACCTCCAGATTCAGGGACAGTTTCTTCCCAGCTGTTATCAGGCAACTGAACCATCCCACCACAACCAGAGAGCAGTGCTGAACTACTATCCACCTCATTGGTGACCCTCGGACTATCCTTGATCGGACTTTGTTGGCTTTACCTTGCACTAAACGTTATTCCCCCAACACTGTGAACGGATCGATTGTAATCGTGTGTTGTCTTTCTGCTGACTAGACAGCACCCGACAAAAGCTTCTCACTGTACAACGACACAGTGGGGGCATTTTGTGATACCTGTCACAAAATGCCAGCCGCAAATACTACTGCCTTACAGCTACTGCCAAAGACGCAGGTTCGATCCCGACTACGGGCGCTGTCTGTACGGAGTTTGTACGTTCTCCCCGTGACCTGCTTGGGTTTTCTCCGAGATCTTCGGTTTCCTCCCACACTCCAAAGACGTACCGGTTTGCAGGTTAATTGGCTCGGTGTAAATGTGAAATTGTCCCTGGTGTGTGTAGGATAGTGTTAGTGTGCGGGGATCGCTGGTCGGCGCGGGCTCGGTGGGCCGAAAGGCCTGTTTCCGCGCTGTATCTCTAAACTAAGCTAAACCAATCCAAACCTCGGTACACGTGACAATAAACTAAACTGAACAGGGATGGTTATTGGGCCTGGCACACCGAACAGACCACAGACACTTTACCGAGACAGGGATCACAAAATGCTGGAGTAACTCAGCGGGTCATAGAAACATAGAAAACATTGAAAATAGGTGCGGGAGTAGGCCATTCGGCCCTTCGAGCCTGCACCGCAATTCAATATGATCATGGCTGATCATCCAACTCAGTAACCTGTACCTGCCTTCTCTCCATACCCCCTGATCCCTTTAGCCACAAGGGCCACATCTAACTCCCTCTTAAATATAGCCAATGAACTGGCCTCAACTACCTTCTGTGGCAGAGAATTCCACAGACTCACCACTCTCTGTGTGAAAAAATGTTTTCTCATCTCGCTCCTAAAAGACTTCCCCCTTATCCTTAAGCTGTGACCCCTGGTTCTGGACTTCCCCAACATCGGGAACAATCTTCCCGCATCTAGCCTGTCCAACCCATTAAGAATTTTATATGCTTCTATAAGATCCCCCCTCAGTCTTCTAATTTCCAGCGAGTACAAGCCGAGTCTATCCAGTCTTTCTTCATATGAAAGTCCTGCCATCCCAGGGGTCAGGCAGCATCTCAGGAGAGAAGGAATGGGTGACGTTTCTGGTCCTTCAGACCGAGACAGAGTCAACAGAATCTTTTAGCCGTTGAAATGAATTTGTTTTTATACGCCGGTTAAATATATATTAAATTAAGAAAAGCAATGGCATTGAATATATTTTATTCCGAGCTCGTTTCTATTGAAGTGTGCCTTGATGTTGGCGTAGGCAGGCTTGATTAGACATGTAATCTCGTGTGAAAGGGAATGAGCAGGGAAAACAGAATAAATGAGCTCTTCACTGCTAAAGTGCATGGTTGCCATTAAATTAATTGTTTCCATTCATGTGTGACGTCCATCAGATGCCATTATGGTCGGACTTCTACAAAGGAGCATCAAGTTACCTATCAGTAACTCTTCCACTGCCTGCTTCCTGTTCACTCCTCCCCCCCCCCCCCTACCCTTGCTCTCGACTGTTAATTCACACCTACCCAGCCATCGCCACAGCTTATGGAGCCAATACCTCATAGTTCTGGATTCAGTACCGGCCTCAGAAAAAACAGAATATGGTGGAAATACTCAATGGCCAAGCAACGATGGGTGTGGTGCGTGTGCAGTCTGAGTATGCATGCGTGTGTGACTGCGTGTGCATGTGTATGTGCGTGTGACTTTCTGCGTATATGTGCATGTGAATTTCGTGCTATGTGTGATGTGTAATACAAGTGTCATGTGTAGGCACCAATGTCTGCGTGTTAGTGTGTCTGTACACGTGTGCATGTGTGTGTGTGTGCTTGCGTGCGTGTGAGAGTGTGAAAGAGAGAGAGTGTGGGTGAGAGTAAGAGAGTTCAGTTTAGTTTAGTGTGGAGATACAGCGCGGAAACAGGCCCTTCGGCCCACCGGGTCCGCACCGACCAGCGATCCCCGCACACTAACACTATCCTACACACACTAGGGACAATTATTACATTTACGCCAAGCCAATTAACCTACAAACCTGCACGTCTTTGGAGTGTGGGAGGAAACCGAAGATCTCGGAGAAAACCCACGCAGGTCACGGGGAGAACGTACAAACTCCGTACAGACGGCGCCCGTAGTCGGGATCAAACCCGGGTCTCTGGCGCTGTGAGGCAGCAACTCTACCGCTGCGCCACCGTGCCGATGTAAATGTGCGTGTCAGCCAACTCAACCTCAGTGGATGAAGAGCCGTGTGACTCACTGGCACCGCCGGAAGAACAGCTGACCCACAGCTCCAGAGAGCGGAGTTTGCATGTTTCCCTTGTGGTTGTTAGAGCTGCATTCTTCTCCATCACGGTCTGGTTTGGCTCAGCCACCAAGCACGACATCCGGAGGCTGCAACGGATCGTTCGCACAGCTGAGAAGGTTGTTGGCTGCAACCTTCCCCCCCATCGACGAACTGTACACTGCAAGGGCCAGGAAGCGAGCGGGCAAGATCATCTCTGACCCCTCTCACCCTGGCCACAAACTCTTCGAAGCACTTCCCTCTGGAAGGCGACTCCGGACTGTCAAAGCAGCCACAGCCAGACATAAAAACAGTTTTTTCCCACGAGTAGTAGATCTAAATAACCAAAAATCTGTAGTCTCTTTTTGCTCCAGTTTATTTCACTCACATGTTGAAACTGTATTGTTGTATCCTTAATGTTTTAATGTTTTATGCTTTATTATTCATTGTTTACTGTATGTTCGTGTTGTTACTTGCGAGCGGAGCACCAAGGCACATTCCTTGCTATTCTTGCTATTGAGGGCGTGCAGCGTAAGTTCACTAGGTTAATTCCCGGAATGGCGGGACTGTCGTATGTTGAAAGGCTGGAGCGATTGGGCTTGTATACACTGGAATTTAGAAGGATGAGGGGGGATCTTATTGAAACATATAAGATAATTAGGGGATTGGACACATTAGAGGCAGGAAACATGTTCCCAATGTTGGGGGAGTCCAGAACAAGGGGCCACAGTTTAAGAATAAGGGGTAGGCCATTTAGAACGGAGATGAGGAAGAACTTTTTCAGTCAGAGAGTGGTGAAGGTGTGGAATTCTCTGCCTCAGAAGGCAGTGGAGGCCAGTTCGTTGGATGCTTTCAAGAGAGAGCTGGATAGAGCTCTTAAGGATAGCGGAGTGAGGGGGTATGGGGAAAAGGCAGGAACGGGGTACTGATTGAGAGTGATCAGCCATGATCGCATTGAATGGCGGTGCTGGCTCGAAGGGCTGAATGGCCTCCTCCTGCACCTATTGTCTATTATCTATTGTCTATTGTCTACATACTTGGCCAATAAACGTATTCAATTCAATTCGAGTGCCCCGGTTTCAAACGCGAATGTAGGAGAGCGTAGAACTTGAGTGAACGGATGACCAGCATGGACACAGAGGGCCGAAGGACCTGCTTTCACGCTGCATCTTTCAATCAATCGACGCGGCCCAAATCTGGTCCCACTGCAGAATCCCTAGCACTTTGTAAACATTTGGAATTCGCGACTCTGGAGGGCTGTGAATGGAGCTACTAAGTATATTCAAGGATTGAATTGATTCTTGGACTACAGGGAAATGCAGGGTTATGATGTGCACTAATTGTGTTTCCTACATTGCTCCCTGTAGTCATCGTAGCAATGGGGTAAATGCTATCTGTGCACAGAAAGCTCCCATGAGCAGCAAAGCGATAATGGCCAACTAATCTAATTTTTAATGATACAAAGTGAAGGATGAATATCAATGATTGCATGATACTTTATTCTCACATGAACCGTTACTTTCCTTTAGTGTAGAGATACGGCACGGAAACAGGCCCTTCGGCCCATCTAACCCGCACACAAGCACTATCCCAAAACACACTAGGGACAATTTACAGTTTTATAAAGCCAATTAGCCTATAATCCTGGATGTCTTTGGTAGTACTCTAGGTGCAGTGAAATGCTTTCCTTTGCGTACAATCCAGTAAAATCACACACCAGACCTCACCTAGTCAGTAGACACAAAGTGCTGGAGTAACTCAGCGGGACAGGCAGCATCTCGGGAGAGAAGGAATGGGTGACGTTTCGGGTCGAGGCCCTTCTTCAGAGGTGTATCTACTTTCCTTTGGAGTGGTGGAAGCGTGCAATTTGCTCCCGAAATGGCACAAAGTGCTGGAGTAACTCAGCGGGTCAGGCGGCATCTTTGGTAAACATGCGTAGTTCAACGTCTCTGGTCGGGACCCTTCCTCAGTCTGAAGAAGGGTACCGACCTGAAAAGTCACCGAGGCAAACCGAGACACAAAAAGCTGGAGTAACTCAGCGGAAAGCTGGTGTAAAAGGTCTGTCTCACTTAGGCGATTGTTTAGGCGACTGCCGGCGACTGTCAAAGTCGTAGCAGATCGCCAAAATTTTCTTTGACCCGATGACAATGACCACGACAATGACCACGACAATGACCACGACAATGCCGAGTCAGGTCGAGATTACACCGTCTTCGGAAACATCGCAAAAATTCCCACGCTGTCGATGCTTCTCCGGCGTCCTAATTTTCGCTGAAATCACTGACAAGTCGGTCAGTACTTGAGAGTTTTGAAATATAACATCTTGCCCGGGTTACTTGAAAACCAAGCTTCACGGTAACAAGGCATAAACTGGATTGACTTCCAGTTTACTAACAGCAATATTAAGAAATTTGATTTTAAAAGTGGTTAAATGGATTTTTGTGTGGAGTGTGGGCATTCTTTGAAAATGTACGGGAGATGCATATCTGGTTTCTGGGTTGCATATCTGGGTTGGGAGCCCACTTTAAATGTAATCGCCGATGGCCATAAACACCGCAAAAAGTCCCACGCTTACCTGACCGTCAAACTCTCGCCTCCAATCTACCCGTCAAATGTCCTGACGGTAAATAAATTGGTTAAACACAAGTATTTTATGGTATCTTCAAATGACTTTACTTATTTTCACATTACGTGCTTCTAAATGCATCTAAGAGAATCTAGCAAACCTGGGGACAGCGTGCGACAGACAGCGCCCGCAAAAAGCTACGATACCTACCTCCGGTTGATTTCTCAGCGACGCGCCGAGATCCACTACGATTCTTGGAAGACGCCACACGATCATGTCCGCCCGCAACACCCGGTGAACTGTCGGCAACAGCCTAGTCACCGGCAGTCGCCTTAGAATCGCCTAAGTGGGACAGGGCCTTAACTCCGCGGAAAGCAGGAGTAACTCAGCAGGAATCTGACTCCCTCTCCCTGTCTACCTGTCAAGCAAGAGTCCCAGACTTCCCAGCCAAGTTTTTACCTGGATTATACCTCAATTATGCTCAGCTCCAGGACAGACAGAAAGCAAAGAGTGGGGATAAATGGGTGCCTTTCGGAATGGCAGGCAGTGACCAGTGGGGTACCGCAAGGTTCGGTGCTGGGACCCCAGCTATTTACGATATACATTAATGACTTAGATGAAGGGATTAAAAGTACCATTAGCAAATTTGCAGATGATACTAAGCTGGGGGGTAGTGTGAATTGTGAGGAAGATGCAATAAGGCTGCAGGGTGACTTGGACAGGTTGTGTGAGTGGGCGGATACATGGCAGATGCAGTTTAATGTAGATAAGTGTGAGGTTATTCACTTTGGAAGTAAGAATAGAAAGGCAGATTATTATCTGAATGGTGTCAAGTTAGGAAGAGGGGATGTTCAACGAGATCTGGGTGTCCTAGTGCATCAGTCAATGAAAGGAAGCATGCAGGTACAGCAGGCAGTGAAGAAAGCCAATGGAATGTTGGCCTTCGTAACAAGAGGAGTTGAGTATAGGAGCAAAGAGGTCCTTCTACAGTTGTACCGGGCCCTGGTGAGACCGCAACTGGAATACTGTGTGCAGTTTTGGTCTCCAAATTTGAGGAAGGATATTCTTGCTATTGAGGGCGTGCAGCGTAGGTTCACTAGGTTAATTCCCGGAATGGCGGGACTGTCGTATGTTGAATGGCTGGAGCAATTAGGCTTGTATACACTGGAATTTAGAAGGATGAGGGGGGAAATTATTGAAACATATAAGATAATTAGGGGATTGGACACATTAGAGGCAGGAAACATGTTCCCAATGTTGGGGGAGTCCAGAACAAGGGGCCACAGTTTAAGAATAAGGGGTAGGCCATTTAGAACGGAGATGAGGAAGAACTTTTTCAGTCAGAGAGTGGTGAAGGTGTGGAATTCTCTGCCTCAGAAGGCAGTGGAGGCCAGTTCGTTGGATGCTTTCAAGAGAGAGTTGGATAGAGCTCTTAAGGATAGCGGAGTGAGGGGGTATGGGGAGAAGGCAGGAACGGGGTACTGATTGAGAGTGATCAGCCATGATCGCATTGAATGGCGGTGCTGGCACGAAGGGCTGAATGGCCTACTCCTGCACCTATTGTCTATTGTCTATTGTCTATTGAGAATGATCAGCCATGATCGCATTGAATGGCGGTGCTGGCACGAAGGGCTGAATGGCCTACTCCTGCACCTATTGCCTATTGTCTATTGTCTAAAGCTTCCAGCTGTCTCTTGAATTATGTGTGTTGTTCACTTTAATGGCCTCTCCCTGGTAACAAATCCCGCTCATCCTCACATTAGAAGCTTCCATTTGACCTGCCAGCTTGTGGAATAATTTTCATCTGAATAACATCAATGTGACTTGATTTCAATCAATGGAATACATCCATTTCAAATCATTTCCTAAGTGCTCATGTATAAAAAGAAATGTTTTGAACATAATCATAGAAAAATAACATGAATGGTTGAATTTGCATTTGTTCATTCACGTGGACTCTATTTCAATACTTACGCTGTGAGAATTTATCCGCATTATTTATCCCTAAATTCTGAGCGTGTAGCGACTTGACCCACCCACGCCGGGCGTATGAGGATGTTGCCAGGACTAGAGGGTGTGAGCTACAGGGAGAGGTTGAGTAGGTTGGGACTCTATTCCATGGAGCGCAGGAGGATGAGGGGTGATCTTATAGAGGTGTACAAAATCGTGAGAGGATTAGTAGATGCACAGACTCTCTTGAGTAGATGAACAGTGCATCGTGAGTAGATGCACAGAGTCTCTTGCCCAGAGTAGGGGAATCGAGGACCAGAGGACATAGGTTCAAGGTGAAGGGGAAAAGATTTAACAGCAATCCGAGGGGTAACTTTTTCACACAAAGGGTGGTGGGTGTATGGAACAAGCTGCCAGAGGGGGTAGTTGAGGCTTGGACTATCCCAACGTTTAAGAAACAGTTAGACAGGTACATGGATAGGACAGGTTTGGAGGGATATGGACCAAGTGCAGGCAGGTGGGAGTAGTGTAGCTGGGACATGTTGGCCGGTGTGGGCAAGTTGGGCCGATTTCCACACTGTATCACTCTATGACTCTATGACCTGCCAACAGCACACACCACAATGTACCAATAAATAAGTGACAGGAGCAGAATTAGGCCACTCGGCCCATCAAGTCTACTGCGCCATTCAATCGTGGCTGATCTATCTCTCCCTCCAAAACCTCATTCTCCTGCCTTCTCCCCATAACCTCTGACACCCGCACTAATCAAGAATCTATCAATCTCAGCCGTAAAAATATCCACCGCCTTCCGTGACGAAGAATTCCAAGAATGTACTGAAACTGGGAACTGATTACAAACTCAAAAACGACACAAAATGATGGAGTAACTCAGCAGGTCAGGCAGAATCTCTGGAGAACATAGACAGGTGACGTTTCAGGCCGGGACTGAAGAATGGTACATCGTCTTATTTGTGTCTTTCAGAGATGGAAGGTGAGAGGAGCACGATTGAATAGGAATCTGAATAGGAACCTTTTCACTCACAGGGTGGTGGCTATATGGAAGGAGGTAGTTGAGGCAGATACTATAAGATCCTTTTCAACTGTGGCTATCAAGCTGTACAACTCCTCCCCCTTCTGTCGTGGGGGAGACTGACTTCCCTCTCCCTTCCCTCCCCCCCACCCCCCACCACCACTCCCCAAATCTTTGCACGTCTCCAATCCTGGACTTTCCACTCATCACTTTAATTTCACGTTCCATGTACCTTGTTGTGTCTCATGACCGATGGCAAGCCAATATCCCCCCTGCGATGAATAAAGTTCTATCGTATCGTATCGTAAATTTTTTTAGATGTTGTATATTTAGAGATACAGCGCAGAAACAGGCCCTTCGGCCCACCGGGTCCGCGCCGCCCAGCGATCCCCGCACACTAACACTATCCTACACCCACTAGGGACAATTTTTACATTTGCCCAGCCAATTAACCTACAAACCTGTACGTCTTTGGAGTGTGGGAGGATACCGAAGATCTCGGAGAAAACCCACGCAGGTCACGGGGAGAAGGTACAAACTCCGTACAGACGGCGCCCGTAGTTGGGATCGAACCTGAGTCTCCGGCGCTGCATTCGCTGCAAGGCAGCAACTCTACCACTGCGCCACCGTGCCGGTGTATCTCATGCTGGAGTAACTCAGCGGGACAGGCGGCATCTCTGGAGGTAAGGAATAGGTGACGTTTTGGGTCGAGACCCTTCTTCAGACTGACCCTTCTCGGAGTCTGAGGGGGTATGGGGAGAAGGCAGGAACGGGGTACTGATTGTGGATGATCAGCCATGATCACATTGAATGGCGGTGCTGGCTCGAAGGGTGGAATGGCCTCCTCCTGCACCTATTGTCTATTGTCTATTCCTTTTCTCCAGAGATGCTGCCTGTCCCGTTGAGTTACTCCAGCTTTTTGTGTCTGTCTTCTTATGTGTTTGGTGAGTACCCCAAAAAGATTTGTGTGAAAGGCAAGCTAATAGAGTGGAGGTGCATACCAGCTGTGCACAGAACGGCTTCTTCATGCAACGATGCATCTCTGAAAAATGTCTTTAGCCCTCGTTTAAGCTTTATTTGAAATGATTGGGATCTCTAATTATAAAAGCTGAAAGGATTTCAAGGCGTGTTAGAGGAAACGCATTAGAGCAAAGAGAATCTTCATGAGAGAGTTCACAGAGGATATAGGTAGATGTTTTGGTCACACGACAGGGTTGCCGGTTCTGTGTCGTTGCCACATCACGCATAAAATGAGCCTTCATCTTTGCACATCTGACTAAATATCAGGAGCCCCTCAACTTGAGAATGACAAGGGACTTGGTGTCGTGGGGGGCCAGCCAAGAGAACAAAGAGTTTTGGTTTAGTTTAGAGATGCAGCGCGGAAACAGGCCCTTCGGCCCACCGATTCCACGCCGACCAGCGATCCCCGCACACTAACACTGCCCGACACATACTAGGGACAATTTACGCATACACCAACCCAATCAACCTACAAAACCTGCACGGCTTTGTAGTGTGGGAGGAAACCAAAGACCTTGGAGAAAACCCACGCAGGTCACGGGGAGAACGTACAAACTCCACCGGTTGATGTGGACTCGGTGGTACAAAGGGCACTGTATCTCTAAACTACACTGAAACAAACACTGGTGATACAGGTGACTTTTTGGGTCGAGACCCTTCTACAGACTTAATGGTTTACCGGTTTACTAGATTAAATGCAGAAAATGCAGTGCCCTTACAGCGAATGCAGCGCCGGAGACTCAGGTTCGATCCTGACTACGGGCGCCGTCTGTACGGAGTTTGTACGTTCTCCCCGTGACCTGCGTGGGTTTTCTCCGAGATCTTCGGTTTCCTCCCACACTCCAAAGACGTACAGGTTTGTAGGTTCATTGGCTGGGCAAATGAAAAAATTGTCCCTAGTGTGTGTAGGATAGTGTTAATGTGTGGGGATCGCTGGGCGGCGCGGACCCGGTGGGCCGAAGGGCCTGTTTCTAAGCTGTATCTCTAAATCTAAAAACTAACTCAGATATGCCAATGACTTTGATATACTTGGGGTTGTTCAATTAAGTGGCGTGGCTTAAACATACAAGGAACCCTTCATTTGAACCGTATCTCTGTAACAAAGCGTTATTTTTTCCAAACACAATAAACATAGTTACACTGGGATCCATAATTCATACAATTATAATGAAAGAAACAAAGCTGAAGTACCAAACTAAAGAAAAATCTAGTGTTGGCATTTAACGACGCGGAACTGGGCTGTGTGGTAATCTGAAATTATCTTTGCTAAACTGTGACCAAAATTAAGTGATTCTTATGCGCAATGAAACATATAGGCAAAATATATGTTTTTCAACACATCAGCTAATTGGGAGGACTAATTAGTTGTGTCACCAAAGATGGATATCGTCAACACTCCGATTAGTGTGTTGTTTTCACTAAGTAATAAACAGGTTGAGTGACTCTAGAATTTAGGCCTTAGAAATAGTGTCGAAACAGGCCCTTCGGCCCGACATGTCCGCGCTCGACCAGCGATCACCCCGTACACTTGCACAGTCATACACACCAGGGACACTAGGGCAGCCATGGTGGCTCAGCGGTAGAGTTGCTGTCTTACAGCGAATGCAGCGCCGGAGACCCGGGTTCCATCCCGACTACGGGCGCTGTCTGTACGGAGTTTGTACGTTCTCCCCGTGACCGCGTGACTTTTCTCCGAGATCTTTAGTTTCCTCCCACACTCCAAAGACGTACAGGTTTGTAGGTTAATTGGCTTGGTATAAGTGTAAATTGTCCCAAGTGTAGAATAATGTTAGTGTGCGGGGATCGCTGGGCGGAGCGGACGCGGTGGGCCGAAGGGCCTGTTTCTGCGCTGTATCTCTAAACTAAACTAAACTAAACTAAATTTACAAATCACAATTTACACCCAGCCAATCAACCTACAAACCTGCACGTCTTTGGAGTGTGGCAGGAAATCGGAGATCTCGGAGAAAACCCACGCAGGTCACGGGGAAAACGTACAAACTCCGTACAGACAGCACCCGTAGTCAGGATCGAACCCGGGTCTCTTGCGCTGTAGGGCAGCAACTCTACCACTGTGCCACCATGCCACCCTAAGACGAAACCAGGTGTACAGTGGAGTCCAGTCGTTCTTTAGGCAAAGATCTCATAACAGATCAGCCATGATTGAATGGTGGAGTAGACTTGCACGATCTAAATAACAAATTCAAAGCGGGGCATTTTCATAATCTCAGTTCTAGCCAAGGAGAGATTCATCCTGGCCACACATGTACAACCTTTGGAAGGTAGATACAAAATGCTTGTGTAACTCAGCGGGTCAGGCAGCATCTCAGGAGAGAAGGAATGGGTAACGTTTCAGGTCGAGACCCTTCTTCAGACTTTTTCATAAGGGTCTCGACCCGAAACGTCACCCATTCCTTCTCTCCCGAGATGCTGCCTGACCCGCTGAGTTACACAAGCATTTTGTGGCTACCTTCGATTTAAGCCAGCATCAGCAGTTTTTTTTTCCCCCTACATGTCCAACCTTTGGCCCAGGTTCATGAGTGATTGAGTAAAATAGCAAGTCCATCTCTCCACCTCTCACAGCAATTGCTACCTGTCTCAGTTGTTCACTATGTCGACAAGTAGAGGAAGCAAACACTTGTAAACCATTTACCTGCCTTAGCTGCGAATCAAAGAGGGACAATAGACAATAGACAATAGACAATAGGTGCAGGAGGAGGCCAATCGACCCTTCGAGCCAGCACCGCCATTCAATGTGATCATGGCTGATCATTCTCAACCAGTACCCCGTTCCTGCCTTCTCCCCATTGCTTTCTCCCCATACCCCCTGACTCCGCTATCCTTAAGAGCTCTATCTAGCTCTCTCTTGAATGCATTCAGAGAATTGGCCTCCACTGCCTTCTGAGGCAGAGAATTCCACAGATTCACAACTCTCTGACTGAAAAAGTTTTTCCTCATCTCAGTTCTAAATGGCCTACCCCTTATTCTTAAACTGTGGCCCCTGGTTCTGGACTCCCCCAACATTGGGAACATGTTTCCTGCCTCTAACGTGTCCAACCCCTTAATAATCTTATACGTTTCGATAAGATCTCCTCTCATCCTTCTAAATTCCAGTGTATACAAGCCTAGACTAGACAAGGCAAGCCTAGACCTTGCCCAGACTACATTAGTTTAGGCTCATCACCTGTGTTGCTGATGGCAATTGTTTCAACACATTGACATCGCCAACAGCGAGGAGAAACCTGCATTATTCTTTCATTCACTGGAATTTAGAAGAATGAGAGAAGATCTCATAGAAATATATAAAATTCTTAAAGGATTGGACAGGCTAGATGCAGGAAAAAAGTTCCCAATGTTGGGGGAGTCCAGAACCAGGGGTCACAGTTTAAGAATAAGGGGTAGGCCATTTAGGACTGAGATGAGCAAAAAAAAATTCACCCAGAGTTGTGAATCTGTGGAATTCTCTGCCACAGAAGGCGGTGGAGGCCAATTCACTGGACGTTTTCAAGAGAGAGTTAGATTTAGCTCTTTGGGCTAATGGAATCAAGGGATATGGGGAGAAAGTAGGAACAGGGGTAGTGATTTCAGATGATCAGCCATGATCATATTGAATGGCGGTGCTGGCTCGAAGGGCCGAATGGCCTACTCCTGCACCTATTTTTCTACGTTTCTAACAGCTATCCAGGACTGTCAGTAAAGCAAAACATTTGCCCACTTCCCAATGAAGAGAAGGGGCATTAAGGAGACAAATTCAATCTCACTTGGCACAGAATGCCATTTGACAGGCACATGATAATCGATTACAATTCTTGTTGAGACACAATGCGACACAATGCAGTGGCTTATTGAGCCTGAGCTACACAGGCAGACGGGAGGCTATTTTTCCAGGCAAGGGTCTAATTTTGATTTAACTGCCTACCTCCTCGACCTTCACTGTCAGCTGGCTTCACCTGAATCGGCCGGTTCATCTGCAAGAAAGAAACAGAAAAATATGGTTAACATTGACTCCTCCAACTGCAAATGACCCTTGCTTTCCCCCTCTCTCTCTCCATCCCTACCCCTTACCGATTCTCCGACCAGTCTGACTGTCCCCTTGATTTTATCTCTGTTTCCTTTGTTGTTACTTTCTCCCAGCTAACACAGAAACATAGACAATAGGTGCAGGAGTAGGCCATTCGGCCCTTCGAGCCAGCACCAAGACAATAGTTCAGTCACACGCATACTGGCCCATTGCCCACAAAACGTTGCTGCTGTGGGCATATGTAAGGGCCAGCTTTAGTTTTCATCTTCGATCTTCTGTGAAGGATAACTCAAGACACAAAGGTGTGTTGTGAGAAAGCCTGTGTTGCCACAAAGGATTCATAACAAAGAAGCTTTTCAGTCTCTTCACTCATCTCTTTCATTAGCCACTGATGCCCAGTGGATTCACCTGAGGTCCCATGTTCTTGTGGCGACTGCCTGAACGTGTAGGAACATAGACAATAGGTGCAGGAGGAGGCCATTCGGCCCTTCGAGCCAGCACCGCTATTCAATGTGATCATAGAAACATAGAAACATAGACAATAGGTGCAGAAGTAGGCCATTTGGCCCCTCGAGCCTGTACGCACCGCCATTCAATATGATCATGGCTGATCATCCAACTCAGTATCCCGTACCTGCCTTCTCTCCATACCCCCTGATCCCTTTAGCCACAAGGGCCACATCTAACTTCCTCTTAACTATAGGCCTCAACTACCCTCTGTGGCAGAGAATTCCACAGATCATGGCTGATCATCCAGAATCAGTACCCCGTTCCGGATTTCTCCCCACATCCCTTGATTCCGTTACCTCTGAGAGGTAAATCTAACTCTCTCTTGGAAACTATCCAGTGAATTGGCCTCCACTGCCTTCTGTGGCAGAGAATTCCACAGATTCACAACTCTCTGGGTGAAAAAGTTTTTCCTCATCTCAGTCCTAAATGGCCTGCCCCTTATTCTTAAACTGTGGCCCCCTGGATCTGGACTCCCCCAAGATGGGGAGCATTTTTCCTGCATCTAGCCTGTCCAATCCCTTATGAATTTAATATATGTCCTTCCATGACCGGCAAATGTCCAAAAATGCTTTGCAACCAATTAAGTATTTTGTTGCGTATTGTCCCTGGTCAGATGTAACGGCTTATTTACAGACCGCAAGCTCTCGAAAACAGCAGTGTGATAATCATCTTTTAATGATGTGGGTTGATGGATAAACACTCGGTTCAAATCGCCAAGGGGAAACTCATCTTTGAAAAATGTCCATGATTTCTCTGCACAAGATTCAGCTAACTGCGTCCTTTGATAAATGGGTCAGCTGGCAGACCATCAGTCCCCCAAATTCGGGAGTGTGAAGTGAATTTCACTGCAATTAGGCTTCCACTTTGGGTGTAACATCTGAAGAAGGGTCTCGACCTGAAACGTCACCCATTCCTTCTCTCCAGGTCCTTCTGCAGTTGTACAGGGCCGTAGTGAGACTGCAGCTCGAATACTGTGTGCAGTTTTGGTCTCCAAATTTGAGGAAGGATATTCTTGCTATTGAGGGCGTGCAGCGTAGGTTTACTAGGTTAATTCCCGGAATGGCGGGACTGTCGTATGTTGAAAGACTGGAGCGACTAGGCTTGTATACACTGGAATTTAGAAGGCTGAGAGGGGATCTTATCGAAACGTATGAGATTATTAAGGGGTTGGACACGTTAGAGGCAGGAAACATGTTCCCAATGTTGGGGGAGTCCAGAACCAGGGGCCACAGTTTAAAAATAAGGGGTAGGACATTTAGAACGGAGATGAGGAAAAACCTTTTCAGTCAGAGTTGTGAATCTGTGGAATTCTCTGCCTCAGAAGGCAGTGGAGGCCAATTCTCTGAATGCATTCAAGAGGGAGCTAGATAGAGCTCGTAAGGATAGCGGAGTCAGGGGGTATGGGGAGAAGGCAGGAACGGGGTACTGATTGAGAATGATCAGCCATGATCACATTGAATGGCGGTGCTGGCTCGAAGGGCCGAATGGCCTACTGCTGCACCTATTGTCTATTGTCCAGAGATGCTGCCTGTCCCGCTGAGTTACTCCAGCGTTTGGTGTCCATCTTCACTTTGAGCTCCACAAACCTGCACGTCTTTGGAGTTCGGGAGGAAACCAGGGGAACCCGGAGAAAACCCACGCAGGTCACGGGGAGAACGTACAAAACTCCGTACAGGCAGCACCCGTGGTGGGGATCGAACCCGGGTCTCTGGCGCTGTGAGGCGGGAACTCTACCGCTGCACCACCAGGTTGTCGGTGATACATTCTCGACCTTTACACATGCACCCGCCTCCACGCCCGCTCCAGTCACTTTCCCATGAACATGATAAATACTCAGCGGCATCTGCGCCAGTGTGAGTAATTGCTTTCTTGCTGCGTGGCAAAGACTTTATCGGTACAAATATTGTAGTAGCGTGCACGGACTGACTGTCGTTGGGATGGATTTCAAAAGACTTGAATAATGCATTGTTTGTCCTGTCAGCTGTGAGTTCAACATATGTTGATTTATATTTGACAAGGATGTTTGAACACAATTGGCCGGCTGACTGATTCTTCAGGCAATGCAACTTGGTGGAAGATGAATATCATATTGGGTTTGACGTGCAAGGGGAGCAATTGGAGGGTGTTTGCAACTACCAGGAGGTGATGTTTAGCTTAGTTTAGTTTAGAGATACAGCGCGGAAACAGGCCCTTCGGCCCACCGAGTCCACACTGACCAGTATAAGAAAATAACTGCAGATGCTGGTACACTAGACAATAGACAATAGGTGCAGGAGGAGGCCATTCGGCCTTTCGAGCCAGCACCGCCATTCAATGTGATCATGGCTGATCATTCTCAATCAGTACCCCGTTCCTGCCTTCTCCCCATACCCCCTGACTCCGCTATCCTTAAGAGCTCTATCTAGCTCTCTCTTGAATGCATTCAGAGAATTGGCCTCCACTGCCTTCTGAGACAGAGAATTCCACAGATTCACAACTCTCTGACTGAAAAGGTTTTTCCTCATCCCAGTTCTAAATGGCCTTCCCCATTATTCTTAAACTGTGGCCCCTGGTTCTGGACTCCCCCAACATTGGGAACATTTTTCCTGCCTCTAACGTGTCCAACCCCTTAATAATCTTATACGTTTCGATAAGATCGCCTCTCATCCTTCTAAATTCCAGTGTACAAATCGAAGGTATTTATTCACAAAATGCTGGAGTAACTCAGCAGGTCAGGCAGCATCTCAGGAGAGAAGGAATGGGCGACGTTTCGGGTCGAGACCCTTCTTCAGACTGATGTCAGGGGGGCGGGACAAAGGAAGGATATAGTTGGAGACAGGAAGATAGAGGGAGATCTGGGAAGGGGGAGGGGAAGAGAGGGACAGAGGAACTATCTAAAGTTCGAAAACTGACCGCACTGACCAGTGATCTCCGCACACCAACACTATCCCACACACACTAGGGACAATTTTTACATTTATACCAAGCCAATTAACCTACAAACCTGTAGGAAAAAAAACGACAGATGTTGGTTAAAATCGAAGGTAGACACAAAATGCCGGAGAACTCAACGGTTCAGGCAGCATCTCGGGATAGAAGGAATGGGTGACATTTTGTTTTGAGACCCTTCCTCAGATTCCAGACCCCGACTATGGACTGAAGTAGGGTCTCGACCCGAAACGTCACCCATTCCGTCGCTCCCGAGATGCTGCCCGACCCGCTGAGTTACTCCAGCATTTTGAGTCAACCTACGAACCTGTATGTCTTTGGAGTGTGGGAGGAAACCGAAGATCTCGGAGTGGCGGTGTAGACTTGATGGGCCGAATGGCCTAATTCTACTCCTATCGCTATGACCTTCTGGCACTTTGCCTGGTGTTGAACTTGGGCAATGGACTGGAGCAAGTGGCTTGTCTCCAGAATTGCTGGAGTGAGCTGGCCATTTATAAATGCACCCATTCTCAGTGGTTCCTGGAACGTGACTATGCTCTTGGTTTCCTATCCAAGTAATTTTAATTTTAGTTTAGTTTAGAGATACAGGGCGGAAACAGGCCCTTCGGCCCACCGGGTCCGCGCCGACCAGCGATCCCCGCACACTAACACTATCCTACACACACTAGAGACAATTTTTACATTCACACCAAGCCAATTAACCTACAAACCTGCACGTCTTTGGAGTGTGGGAGGAAACCAAAGATCTCGGAGAAAACCCACTCAGGTCACGGGGGGAACGTACAAACTCCGTACAGACGGCGCCCGTAGTCAGGATCGAACCCGTGTCTCCGGCGCCGCATTCGCTGTAAGGCAGCAACTCTACCGCTGCGCCACCGTGTGAAGGGCTCGGCGTAGAGAGAAGAGGGTGGAAGTGCAGGAAGGAAATGCAGACGCTGGTTTAAACCGAAGATAGACACAAAAAGCTGGAGTAACTCAGAGGGACAGGCAGCGTCTCTGGAGAGAAGGAAGGGGTGACGTTTCGGGTCGAGACCCTTGTTCAAATTGGAAGATGTCAGTGAATTTCATTCCGGGACGATACATTTGATGATTTTTTATTGATCGGCTTGGATGCAATCATCTTTCTCATCTCACACTCGAAACCAGCAATGACATGGCCACGCTGTGAATCTTTTTCAGGCACGGAGGTGATTGGGACACATGGTATTCATCAGGGTTTAGCGGCTTCGTTCCCCTGTTCCACTGTCGCGAGGACCACGAATCCTCATCCGCACAGAGAAATCCATCACAGCATCGATCCCTGAATTACAGACACAGCCACGCAATAACAAGGAACTGCACACGCTGGTTTGTACCAAAGACAGACACAAGATTGCTGGAGCAACTCAGCGGGTCAGGCGGCATCTCTGGAGAAAATGGATAGGTGACGTTTCGACTTGGGGCCCCTTCTTCAGACTTTCAGTTAAGTTTAGAGATGCAGGGCAGACACAGGCCCTTCGGCCCACCGAGTCCATGCTGTCAATAGACAATAGACCATAGACAATAGGTGCAGGATTGCCGTTGTCAGGATCGAACTCGGGTCTCCGGCGCTGCAAGGCAGCAACTCTACCGCTGCGCCACCGCGGCCGCCCTTACTCACGCATTTTTTCTTTTGTCAAATGGCAGGAGTAGGCCATTCAGCCCTTCAAGCCAGCACCGCCATTCAATGCGATCATGGCTGATCACTCTCAATCAGTACCCCGTTCCTGCCCTCTCCCCATACCCCCTCACTCCGCTATCCTTAAGAGCTCTATCCAGCTCTCTCTTGAAAGCATCCAACAAACTGACCTCCACTGCCTTCTGAGGCAGAGAATTCCACACCTTCACCAATCTCTGACTGTAAAAGTTCTTCCTCATCTCCGTTCTAAATGGCCTACCCCTTATTCTTAAACTGTGGCCCCTTGTTCTGGACTCCCCCAACATTGGGAACATGTTTCCTGCCTCTAATGTGTCCAATCCCCTAATTATCTTATATGTTTCAATAAGATCCCCCCTCATCCTTCTAAATTCCAGTGTATACAAGCCCAATCGCTCCAGCCTTTCAACATACGACAGTCCCGCCATTCCGGGAATTAACCTAGTGAACCTACGCTGCACGCCCTCCATAGCAAGAATATCCTTCCTCAAATTTGGAGACCAAAACTGCACACAGTACTCCAGGTGCGGTCTCACCAGGGCCCGGTACAACTGCACACAGTACTCCAGGTGCGGTCTCACCAGGGCCCTGTACAACTGCACACAGTACTCCAGGTGCGGTCTCACCAGGGCCCTGTACAACTGCACACAGTACTCCAGGTGCGGTCTCACCAGGGCCCGGTCCAGCGATCCCCGCACACTAACACTATCCTACACACACCAGGGACCAATTTTTACATTTATACCAAGCCATTAACCTACAAACCTGTACGTCTTTGGAGTGATAATTCACAAAATACTGAAGTAACTCAGCAGGTCAGGCAGTATCAGAGGAGAGAAGGAATGGGTGACATTTCAGGTCGAGATAATAAGTAATAATAAGATTGAAGTGACTTTAGAGTTTAGACCCTCGAAATAATGTAGAAACAGGCCCTTCGGCCCGATAAGTCCGTGCCGACCAGCGATCACACCGTCCACTTGCACTATCCTACACACACTAGGGACAATTTACAAATTACAACTTACACCAAGCCAATTAACCTACAAACCTGTACGTCTTTGGAGTGTGGGAGGAAACCGAAGATCTCGGAGAAAACCCACGCAGGTCACGGGGACAACGTACAAACTCCGTACAGACAGCACCCGTAGTCGGGATCGAACTCGGGTCTCCGGCGCTGCAAGGCAGCAACTCTACCGCTAGGCCACCGTGGCCGCCCTTACTTCCGCATTTTTTCTTTTGTCAACCGGTATCTGCAGTTCCTTGCGCCTCAAAATTTAGCCGTGAGTTGACTCGGTCGAAATGAAAATTCAATTTACTGAGGGATTCGCGAAGCCTTCAACTGAATCTCAATCCTGGACGCTCGGATGGCCACTGAGTGGTTTTGGTCAAACTGTGACCAGAGGAATAGATCTGGGTCTTTAAATCTTCATTAGGTTGTGCTCTCAACCAAAGGGCCACCATTCCAGAGTCTTAGCTTGACATATCCTCACTTCCAAACTCCAACTCTGTTGACCATAATGTACGAGATAGAAACATAGAAACATAGAAAATAGGTGCAGGAGTAGGCCATTCGGCCCTTCGAGCCTGTACGCACCGCCATTCAATATGATCATGGCTGATCATTCAGCTCAGTAGCCTGTACCTGCCTTCTCTCCATACCCCCTGATCCCTTTAGCCACAAGGGCCACATCTAACTCCCTCTTAAATATAGCCAATGAACTGGCCTCAACTACCTTCTGTGGCAGAGAATTCCACAGACTCACCACTCTCTGTATGAAGAAATGTTTTCTCATCTCGGTCCTAAAAGACTTCCCCCTTACCCTTAAGCTGTGACCCCTGGTTCTGGACTCCCCCAACATCGGGAACAATTTTCCCGCATCTAGCCTCTCCAACCCCTTAAGAATTTTATATGTTTCTATAAGATCCCCCCTCAGTCTTCTAAATTCCAGCGAGTACAAGCCCAGTCTATCTAGTCTTTCCTCATATGTAAGTCCCGCCATCCCAGGGATCAATCTGGTGAACCTTCTCTGTACTCCCTCTAAGGCAAGAACGTCTTTCCTCAGATTAGGAGACCAAAACTGCACACAATACTCCAGGTGCGGCCTCACCAAGGCCCTGTACAACTGCAGCAGAATCTCGTACATCTTTCTCGACGGGAATTAAAATAGGCAAGATATTTCATCAGTGCCCCACGCACACATGCATAAACTTCAAGGTTTATTCGCTGCATCAAAGGCAAATATTGCACACTGTTCCAGCAAATTGTGGGTGGCACAGTGGCACAGCAGTAGAGTTGTTGCCTTACAGCACTTGCAGCGCCGGAGACCCGGGTTCCATCTTTTCGATTTTTGAGTCTGAAGAAGGGTCTCGACCCGAAATCTGTGGAATTCTCTGCCTCAGAAGGCAGTGGAGGCCAATTCTCTGAATGCATTCAAGAGAGAGCTGGATAGAGCTCTTAAGGATAGCGGAGTCAGGGGGTATGGGGAGAAGGCAGGAACGGGGTACTGATTGAGAATGATCAGCCATGATCACATTGAATGGCGGTGCTGGCTCGAAGGGCCGAATGGCCTCCTCCTGCACCTATTGTCTATTGTCTACTGTCTATTGAAACGTCACCCATTCCTTCTCTCCAGAGATGCTGCCTGACCCGTTGAGTTACTCCAGCATTTTTGTGTCTACCTTCGATTTAAACCATCATCTGCAGTCCATCTCCTACTTATTAAATGTCCAATTTTTCCCTGAACAATTAATATTCCAATGGTGTGGAATAGAAGGCATCTAAAACGCTTCAAATTCAACAGCACGTCGATATCATAAAGACACAAGTTGTGATGGTGTCGATATTCTGGCACTTGATGTCATGTGGTGCTCCTGACACATCTGGTAAATAAAAAGAGTCGCAGTATATTCATAAACCATGGTGAAGTGTTGGGAGCACAAAATGAATTACCTCTAAGCCACCGAATGCAATTTCCTTCAGGGGAGACATGAATTGAAATGGATCGGCTAAGCTTTGGAAATGTTGTGTTGAGAAAACATAATATAGTTTCAGTGGATCTTAACATAGGAAAAGAAGGAGGGATGAAATGTGGAATGTAACGCCCAGGTTAAAAGATACACCTCGTGGCGGTGCAGGCTCGAAGGGCCAAACGGCCTCCTCCTGCACCTATTTTCTATGTTTCTATTTTCTATGTTTCATGTTTAGAGATACAGCATGGAAACAGGCCCTTCGGCCCACCGAGTCCGCACCGACCAGCGATCCCCGCACATAACCGGGCGGTCACGGTGGCGCAGCGGTAGAGTTGCTGCCTTACAGCGAATGCTGCGCCTGAGACCCGGGTTTGATCCCGACCACGGGTGCTGTCTGTACGGAGTTTGTACGTTCTCCCCGTGACCTGCGTGGGTTTTCTCCGAGATCTTCGGTTTCCTCCCACACTCCAATGACGTGCAGGTTTGTAGGTTAATTGGCTGGGTAAATGTAAAAACTGCCCCTGGTGTGTGTAGGATAGTGTTAATGTGCGGGGATCGCTGGTCGGCGCGGACCCAGTGGGCCGAAGGGCCAGTTTCCGCGCTGTATCTCTAAACTGAACTAAATTAACACAAGCCTACACACACACACACACTAGGGGACGATTTTACACTTGTACTAAGTATACAACTCCAAGCCGATTAAAACGTCTTTGGAGTGCGGGTGGAAAATGAAGATCTCGGAGAAAAACCCACGCAGGTCATGGGGAGAACGTACAAACTCCGTACAGACAGCACCCGTAGTCAGGATCGAACCCGGGTCTCCGGCGCTGCATTCACTGTAAGGCAGTAACTCTACCGCTGCGCCACCGTGCCACTGTGTTCTCAGGACGTCTTATTTCCAATGGTTCACTTAAGGGCCTGTCCCAGTTACGTGATTTTTAAGGCGACTGCCGGCGACTGTCAAAGTCGTAGCAGATATTTTCTTTGACCCCACGACAATGACCATGACAATGACCACAACAATGACCATGACAATGACCGCGACAATGACCACGACAACGACCACGACAATGACCACGACAGTGACCACGACAATGACCACGACAATGACCACAACGATGACCACGACGATGACCACGACGATGACCACGACGATGACCACGACGATGACCACGACGATGACCACGACGATGACCACGACGATGACCACGACGATGACCACGACGACGACCACGACGACGACCACGACAACGACCACGACGACGACCACGACGACGACCACGACGATGACCACGACGACGACCACGACAACGACCACGACAACGACCACGACAACGACCACGACAACGACCACGACAACGACCACGACAATGACCACGACAATGACCACGACAACGACCACGACAACGACCACGACAATGACCACGACAATGACCACGACAATGCCGAGTCAGGTCGATACAAGTCACTTTTTTTGTGAAACTAGCACCTGGCTAAGAGATTACACCCTCTTCGGAAACATCGCGAAATTCCCACGCTCACCTGACCGTCAAACTGCCGCCTCCAATCTACCCGTCAAATGTCCTGACGGTAAATAAATTGGTTAAACAAAACTATCTTCTGGTATCTTCAAATGCCTTTTCTTAATTTAATATTACGTGCTTCTAAATGCATCTGCGACAACCTAGCAAACCTGGGGACAGCGTGCGACAGACAGCGTCCGCAATAAGCTACGATACCTGGCCACAAGCCAGCTGGCGTGGAGAAATTCCAATCTGGAATTTTTCTCCGTGACACGCCGAGATCTGCTACGATTCATTGAAGACTCCTCACGATCATGCCCGCGACACCCCGGCAAATGTTTGGTGACAGCCTAGTCGCCGGCAGTCGCCTTAAAGTCGCCTAAGTGGGACAGGGCCTTTAGAGTACCTGGTCATTTCTATGCAGTCAATTTGCACCTTGCAAGTCATCAGTAACAGAGGAGATTTAGTGGGACTTTGGCACAAAATGCTGGAGTAACTCAGCGGGACAGGCAGCATCTCCGGAGAGAAGGAATGGGTGACGTTTTGGGTCGAGACCCTTCTTCAGACTCCTGTGTATCTTCATTTTGTGTCTATCTTCGATTTGGAGATACAACGTGGAAACAGGCCTTTAGGCTCCCCAGGTCTGCACCAGCCAGTGATCCCCACACATTAGCACCATCATTTATCAATATCTATTGCATCCGCTGCTCCAGTTGTCAACTTATTTACATCGGCGAAACCAAGCGCCGGCTCGGCGATCGCTTCGCTCAACACCTGCGCTCGGTCCGTGTTGGCCAAACTGATCTCCCGGTGGCCGAGCACTTCAACTCCCCCTCCCACTCCCAGTCTGACCTTTCTGTCATGGGCCTCCCCCAGTGCCATAGTGAAGCCCACCGGAAATTGGAGGAACAGCACCTCATATTTCGCTTGGGCAGCTTGCAGCCCAGTGGTATGAACATCGACTTCTCCAACTTTAGATAGTTCCTCTGCCCCTCTCTTCCCCTCCTCCTTCCCAGATCTCCCTCTATCTTCCTGTCTCCACCTATATCCTTCCTTTGTCCCGCCCCCCCTGACATCAGTCTGAAGAAGGGTCTCGACCCGAAACGTCGCATATTCCTTCTCTCCTGAGATGCTGCCTGACCTGCTGAGTTACTCAAGCATTTTGTGAATAAATACCTTCGATTTGTACCAGCGTCTGCAGTTATTGTCTTATATTAGCACTATCACGCACACGTGCTGGACAACTGACCATTTGACCGGTGACTAGCATCCATCACACTAGTTCTACATCATCACATTTTGCATCCAGTCCCTACACACTAGGGGCTATTTTTAGAGGCCAACTAACCTACGTACCCGCATGTCTTGTGGGAGGACACTGGAGATTCATTTGCTACATCAGTGTTAGGTATTCACGCCACTTGGATCATGGTGTTACCTGTACCCATCAAACCCAAGGTACTAGTGTTGTGGGCGACACAGTGGCACAACTGATACACAGCACCAGGAACCCAGGGTTCGATTCCCACCTCGGCTGCTATTTACGTGGACTTTGAACGTTTTCCCTTTGGGACCACGTGGGTTTTCTTCAGGTGCTCCGGTTTCCCCCCGCATGCCAAAGACGTGCGGGTTTGCGGGTTGATTGCCCTCGCTAAATGATGCGGGGAGTGGGTGCAAAAGTGGGGTAGCACAGAACCATTGTGTGAACCATTGTGCTCGATGGCCAGCGTGGACTGGATGGGACGAAGGGCCTGTTTCCCAGTTGCCGTATCTTTCAGTGGTTGAATGAGTTCCTTCCAGTAGATGAAAGTAGGGCGGCACGGTAGCGCAGCGGTAGAGTTGCTGCTTTACAGCGAATGCAGCGCCCGAGACTCAGGTTCGATCCTGACTACGGGTGCTGCACTGTAAGGAGTTTGTACGTTCTCCCTGTGACCTGCGTGGGTTTCCTCCGAGATCTTCGGTTTCCTCCCACACTCCAAAGACGTACAGGTATGTAGGTTAATTGGCTGGGTAAATGTAAAAATTGTCCCTAGTGGGTGTAGGATAGTGTTAATGTACGGGGATCGCTGGGCGGCACGGACTTGGTGGGCCGAAAAGGCCTGTTTCCGGCTGTATGTATATGATGATATGATGATGATGATGATGAATCATGTCCGACATTCCATTCCACTGCATTTGGTGGAGTCAGTTTCCGAGACTGGGAACAAGTCAAGTCAAGTTTATTTGTCACGTCCACATACACGATGTGCAGTGAAATGAAAGTGGCAATGCCTGCGGGTTGTGCACAAAAAAGAATTACAGTTACAGCATTTAAATAAAGTTAATAAAGTTAATATAGTGTAGACAAAATTTAGTCCCTGGAGTTATAAAAGTTGACAGTCCTGATGGCCTGTGGGAAGAAACTCCGTCTCATCCTCTCCGTTTTCACAGCGTGACAGCGGAGGCGTTTGCCTGACCGTAGCAGCTGGAACAGTCCGTTACTGGGGTGGTAGGGGTCCCTCATGATCTTGCTTGCTCTGGATCTGCACCTCCTGATGTATAGGTCCTGCAGGGGGGGCGAGTGTACTTCCCATGGTGCGTTCAGCCGAACGCACTACTCTCTGCAGGGCCATCCTGTCCTGGGCAGAGCTGTTCCCAAACCAGGCTGTGATGTTGCCGGACAGGATGCTCTCTACAGCCCCAGAGTAGAAGCATTGAAGGATCCTCAGAGCTGTCTGAGGTGGTAAAGGCGCTGCTTTGCCTTACCCACCAGTGCGGCAATGTGCGTTGCCCATGTCAGATCCTCTGTGATGTGGACTCCCAAGTATTTAAAACTGCTCACCCTATCCACAGTAGACCCATGCACAGATGATACTAGATAGAAGTCTGAACAGTAGAGAGAGGGGAATAGCTTTAGCTGATGCCTTCAATCTGACATAGAAATGAAACACAGAAACATAGAAACATAGAAAATAGGTGCAGGAGTAGGTCATTCGGCCCTTCGAGCCTGCACCGCCATTCAATATGATCATGGCTGATCATCCAACTCAGTATCCTGTACCTGCCTTCTCTCCAGACCCCCTGATCCCTTTAGCCACAAGGGCCACATCTAACTCCCTCTTAAATATAGCCAATGAACTGGCCTCATCTACCTTCTGTGGCAGAGAATTCCACAGATTCACCACTCTCTGTGTGAAAAAAAACGTTCTCATCTCGGTCCTAAAAGACTTCCCCCTTATCCTTAAACTGTGACCCCCTTGTTCTGGACTTCCCCAACATCGGGAACAATCTTCCTGCATCTAGCCTGTCCAACCCCTTAAGAATTTTGTAAGTTTCTATAAGATCCCCCCTCAATCTTCTAAATTCCAGCGAGTACAAGCCGTGTCTATCCAGTCTTTCTTCATATGAAGAAAGTCCTGCATGGATGAACTACAACAAGTGTTCATCCCAGTTTGGCAAAAGAACAAACCAGGAAAGGTAGTGCATCCGTGGCTAACAGGGGAAATCAAGGATAGTATTAAAACAAAAGATGAAGCAATGGAGTGGAGACGGAGAGAAGAATTCTCTCTCTCTCTCTCGCTGTTCGTCGTGGCACGTCCTTATCCACCCAACAACAATTAATTTGTGCTAACTTGCTTTTAAAGGGGGTGTTAGTAGTGGGGAAATCAATAGAGCAGTTTCACCATTGACCCAGGGTGAGGTAGTTTATTAACTTAAGCTGAGAACCTTCAGATTTATATCTCATCGAGGTCGGAGTTTAGCTATTGTGACGCTTGGCCATTACATTGCTGCTGATGCTTCGAAGGAGGAAAGCTGCTTTTGCAAATTTTCACTCTTATTTGTATTAATTGCAAGTGCAACCTGCCCCGAAAATCAATACTAAAGCTGCATTGCGCTAGTAAATGTAACTCGTGTAAAGTCAGTCATGCATCACTGCTGTTTCTTTCTATTTGTGAGGAAATGGATCCGCTCTCTGTAATGTCTGAAGTCGTGTCTCGACCAGAAACGTCACCCGTTCCATCTCTCCAGAGATGCTGCCTGTCCCGCTGAGTTGCCCCAGCATTTTGTGTCACTCTTCGCTCTCTGCAACAGGTTGACTACACCTCTGCAAAGCGTCCAATCGCCTCAGAATAAAAGGACGCGCCTTTAGAAAGGAGGTGAGGAGGAATTTCTTCAGTCAGAGGGTGGTGAATCTGTGGAATTCTCTGCCACAGAGGGCCGTGGAGGCCAAGTCAGTGGATATTTCTAAGGCGGAGATTGATAGATTCTTGACTAGTGCGGGTGTCAGGGGTGATGGGGAGGAGAATGGGGTTAGGAGGGAGAGATAGATCAGCCATGATAGAATGGCGGAATAGACTTGATGGGCCGAATGGCCTAATTCTGCTCCTATCACTTATGAACTCAGTAGTCTGATGAGTGGTGAGGAAGAAACTGTTCCTGAACCAGGTTCACTCTAAATTTAGACCATTAGAGGTACAGCGTAGAAACAGACCCTTCACCCCATGGAGCCCCTGCTGACCGTCGATCACGCCGTACGCTAACGCTACCCCAACACACTAGGGACATTTTACAATTTTACCGACGGCAATTAACCGACAAACCTGCACGTCTTTGGAGTGTGGGAGGAAACCGGAGCACCCGGAGAAAACCAACGCAGGTCACGGGGAGAACGTACAAACTCCGTACAGACGGCGCCCGTGGTCAGGATGGAACCCGGGTCTCTGGCGCTGTGAGGCAGCAACTCTACCGCTGCGCCACCGTGCCGCCCCAAACTTATATAAGGAAATTTGTCATCCTAATCTGCTCCTTATATAACTCCAGACACACACAAACTACATCCTCAATTCAGAGAGAGTTGGGGGCGGAACAATAAATGAATGAATCTGTTGAAAAACAACTGTAAGGTTCTTTGTGAAGCTGTGAAGTGTGTTTTTCAATACAAATCTCCCTTTTTACTTGAAACATTTTCAGCATTGCTTATTAGAATCCTGCATGGGTTCGAGACAATAGACAATAGGTAATAGGTGCAGGAGGAGGCCATTCAGCCCTTCGAGCCAGCACCGCCATTCAATGTGATCATGGCTGATCATTCTCAATCAGTACCCCGTTCTTGCCTTCTCCCCATACCCCCTGACTCCACTATCCTTAAGAGCTCTATCTAGCTCTCTCTTGAATGCATTCAGAGAATTGGCCTCCACTGCCTTCTGAGGCAGAGAATAGAGGGTGTTAGCCACAAGAAGTTGGACAAACTTGGATTGTTTTCACTGGGGAGGGGAGACTTGATAAAAAGTTTACAAAATGATGAGAGGCTTAGGTAAGGTAGACAGTCAGAAACTATGAGGGAATAGCTTGGGGAGTCCAGAACCAGGGGTCACAGTTTAAGAAGAGGAGGTAGGCCATTTAGGACTGAGATGAGGAAAAACTTCTTCACCCAGAGTGTTGTGAATCTGTGGAATTCTCTGCCACAGAAGGCAGCGGAGGCCAATTCACTGGATAGTTTCAAGAGAGAGTTAGATTCACCTCTCAATGCTAACGGAATCAAGGGATATGGGGAGAAAGCAGGAACGGAGTACTGATTTTGGATGATCAGCCATGATCATATCGAATGGCAGTGCTGGCTCAAAGGGCCGAATGGCCTACTCCTGCACCTATTTTTTCTATGTTTCTATGGTATACATCAGCACACAGATAACTGTACTCTTAAATAAATTAAAGCATATCCATGGTGTGTGAATTTCTGGTCAGATAGCTTTGTCCCGTTTCCAACTCTAGTTTAATCTGTTATTCCAGACAGAGGAGATCTGATACGGATATTTGGGCTGATTCCCTGAATGAATTATTAAAGGTATAACTTTGTGGAAATCTGCCTGCAGATACCAGATAAGGAATTTCTGCAAAGTTCAAAAGCGTTTCTTGGCAGCGATTCAGGATTCAAATCTGTCGTCAATAAGGTGTCAAAAGGCTGCGGAAAGAAAAGCATAGAAACATAGAAGGAATGGGTGACGTTTCGGGTCGAGACCCTTCTTCAGACCGAAGTCTTCTCTCCAGAATTGCTGCCTGTCCCGCTGAGTTACTCCAACTTTCTGTGTCTATCTTCAATTTAAACCAGCATCTGCAGTTCTTTCCTACACATAGAAAGTAGGTGCAGGAGTAGGCCATTCGGCCCTTCGAGCCAGCACCGCCATTCAATATGATCATGGCTGACCATCCAAAATCAGTACCCCGTTCCTGCTTTCTCCCCATATCCCTTGATTCCGTTAGCCCTAGGAGCTAAATCTAACTCTCTCTTGAAAACAAAGCATGGAGATTTGATTCTGGATTCAAGAGTAATGCTGTTCTCCTGATCACAGCAAGCTGTTCTGTGTGGGGAGGGGAGGATTAAGTCTTTGGAGTTTGTACGTTCTCCCCGTGACCGCGTGGGTTTTCTCCGAGATCTCCGGTTTCCTCCCACACTCCAAAGACGTACAGGTTTATAGGTTAATTGGCTTGGTATAAGTGTAAATTGTCCCCAGTGTGTGTAGGATGGTGTTAGTGTGCGGGGAATGCTGGGCGACACGGTCTCGGTGGGCCGAAGGGCCTGTTTCCACACTGCATTGCTAGACTAAACCAAACCAAACAAAATAAAATCACTTTATTCACAAAATGCTGGAGTAACTCAGCGGGTCAGGCAGCATCTCGGGAGAGAAGGAATGGGTGACGTTTCGGGTCGAGACCCTTCTTCAGACTGATGTCGGGGGTGGGACAAAGGAAGGATATAGGTGGAGACAGGAAGATAGAGGGAGCTCTGGGAAGGAGGAGGGGAAGGGAGGAACAGAGGAGCTATCTGAAGTTGGAGAAGTCGACGTTCATACCACCGGGCTGCAAACTGCCCAGGCGAAATATGAGGTGCTGCTCCTCCAAAAAAATAAAATCACTCTCTAAAACAGGCACTTTTTATTGCTTTTCCCTGAAGAGTATCTTGCGTTTCGCTTTTTGGATGAGCTTGTTTTCCAGGTTCTACTTGTAAGGTGCTTCTGTAAGAGGTACATGTACTTGTAAGAGGTTCTGGGAAGTCCAGAACCAGGGGTCACAGCTTAAGGATAAGGGGGAAGTCTTTTAGGACCGAGATGAGAAAACATTTCTTCACACACAGAGAGTGGTGAGTCTGTGGAATTCTCTGCCACAGAAGGTAGTTGAGGCCAGTTCATTGGCTATATTTAAGAGGGAGTTTGATGTGGCCCTTGTGGCTAAAGGGATCAGGGGGTATGGAGAGAAGGCAGGTACGGGATACTGAGCTGGATGATCAGCCATGATCATATTGAATGGCGGTGCAGGCTCGAAGGGCCGAATGGCCTACTCCTGCACCTATTTTCTATGTTTCTATATTCTAAGATTGCCAGTGTTGGTTGCAATACAGGTAGTAACCACCTGGGGGTGACAAACTGGCTCAGCTCCACAGGGCAAGTTCTCAGGAAAGTAGAAACACTGCTCAGAATGACCTCAGTTCAATGCAACTGTCTGCACCAGCCCTGCGGCTGTCTTTTATAACGGAGGAAAGCCCTAAAACGTTTACTTTAGTTTAGATTAGAGATACAGCAAGTCTCTCAGTCCACCGAGACCGTGCCGACGATCGATCGATCACCTCTTCACACTAGTCCAGCGTTATCCCAATTTACCTCACACACCAGCGACAATTCGCTTAGGGCCGTTTAACCTACAAACCCGCACGTCTTTGGGATGTGGGAAGAAATTAGAACGCCCGGAGGAAACCCATGTTGTTACAGGGAGAACGTGCAAACTCCATACAGACAGCACCCTAGGTCAGGATCGAACCAGGGTCTCTGGCAACGGGTCTACCAGCTGCACCACTGTGCAACCCTGCTTTAGACAATAGACAATAGACAATAGACAATAGACAATAGACAATAGACAATAGACAATAGACAATAGAAAATAGAAAATAGAAAATAGACAATAGACAATAGACAATAGACAATAGACAATAGACAATAGACAATAGACAATAGACAATAGACAATAGACAATAAACAATAGACAATAGACAATAGACGCAGGAGGAAGTCATTCGGCCCTTCGAGCCTGTACGCACCGCCATTCAATGTGATCATGGCTGATCATTCACAATCAGTACCCCGTTCCTGCCTTCTCCCCATACCCCTGACTCCGCTATCCTTAAGAGCTCTATCTAGCTCTCTCTTGAATGCATCCAGAGAATTGGCCTCCACTGCCTTCTGAGGCAGAGAATTCCACAGATTCACAAATCACTGAGTGAAAAAGTTTTTCCTCATCTCAGTTCTAATAGCCTACCCCTTATTCTTAAACTGTGGCCCTTGTTCTGGACTCCCCCAACATTGGGAACATGTTTCCTGCCTCTAATGTGTCCAACCCCTTAATAATTTTATATGTTTCAATAAGATCCCCTCTCATCCTTCTAAATTCCAGCGTATACAAGCCCAGTCGCTCCAGTCTTTCAACGTACGACAATCTGCCATTTTACGTTTTCCATGTTTTCAGTGTAGATGAAGGGAAAGAGGATTAGAACAGAAGGAGAATATCCTATTAAAGACCAAAACAGTAGTAGTGTGTGTGTGTGTAGGCGGATGACGCATTGCAGCACTTAAACGGATAAAGGAGAGATCTGTGAGGAGGCGGAGAGGGCGGGCGGTTGAGAGCTGGAAAGGGGTGCCCTGGGCTTGCTGGGGAATCGGCTGATAACCAACTGGAGTGGTGGGATTGGAGATTATGAGACTCTGGTCTGAGAAGGGAGCAGAAATGAAAATTACTTGAAGATGGACACAAAATGCTGGAGTCGCATTTTTGACAAGGGAAAATGGAGAAGCTGTTATAATCCAGCATGGAGATGAAGTACGAAGGTCACGTCTCACTAGGGTTGCCAACTTCTTCACTCCCAAATAAGGGACAAAGGGTATAAGAAAATAACTGCAGATGCTGTACAAATCGATTTATTCACAAAATGCTGGAGTAACTCAGCAGGACAGGCAGCATCTCGGGAGAGAAGGAATGGGTGACGTTTCGGGTCGAGACCCATCTTCAGACTGAATAAATCGATAAGGGTTAGCCGTGCATTAGCTGATGTCACTACTTGTATGTTCCCCTTCTTTCTTACTATCTCTCTCAGCCGCCAATCTTTAAAACGCAGGGTGTGTAGGAAGTGAATTTACGGGAGGGAGAGAGGGAGAGAGAGAGGGAGAGAGAGGGAGAGAGAGGGAGATAGAGACAGAGAGAGAGAGAGAGAGAGAGAGAGAGAGAGAGAGAGAGAGAGAGAGAGAGAGAGAGAGAGAGAGAGAGAGAGAGAGAGAGAGAGAGAGAGAGAGAGAGAGAGGATTGAGAGAGAGAGAGAGGGATTGAGATAGGAATGGAGAGAGGAATGGAGAGAGAGATGGAGAGAGAGAGATGAGAGAGAGATGGAGAGAGAGAGAGAGAGAGAGAGAGAGAGAGAGAGGAGAGAGAGAGAGAGAGAGAGAGAGAGAGAGAGAGAGAGAGAGAGAGAGAGAGAGAGAGAGGGAGAGAGGGAGAGAGGGAGAGAGAGAGAAGGATGGAGTTAGAAAGAAAGGGAGGGAGGGAGAGAGAGAGACTGGGATGAAGAGAGAAGGAAATGGAGAGAGGGAGAGTGAGAGGGGAGAGAGGGATAAAGAGAGGGAGAGAGATAGAGGGAGAGAGAGGGAGAGAGAGGGATGGAGAGAGAGGGAGATGGAGAGAGAGGGATGGAGAGAGAGGGATGGAGAGAGAGAGAGAGAGAGAGAGAGAGAGAGAGAGAGAGAGAGAGAGAGAGAGAGAGAGAGAGAGAGAGAGAGAGAGAGAGAGAGAGAGAGAGATGGAGATGGAGATGGAGATGGAGAGAGGGAGAGAGAGATGGAGTTAGAAAGAAAGGGAGGGAGGGAGAGAGAGAGACTGGGATGAAGAGAGAAGGAAATGGAGAGAGGAAGAGTGAGAGGGAGAGAGGGATAAAGAGAGGGAGAGAGATAGAGGGAGAGAGAGGGAGGGATAAAGAGAGGGAGAGAGATAGAGGGGAGAGAGAGGGATGGAGAAGAGAGGGATGGAGAGAGGGAGAGAGAGAGAGAGGGAAGACAAGGGAGAGGGGAGGAGAGAGTGAGAAAGGCAGAATAAATTATGTGACATTTTGGATGGTTGAAAAATGATTGAACAGTGGAAAAATGAATTTTTGAACCACATTAATCAGCAAAGTGAATGAACGCTAGGGCAACAATTCTTGACAATTGAACCCAATTGAGGGTGATTTATAGAAGAGTTTTATCCGGAGGATGTCAGGTTGAACAGGTGAAGGAAAGTGAGCAGAAACAGCAGACCATTCTAATTGAATCTCGTCGGCATCTCACTTCAATGCTTTCAAGATGCTGCACTGCCACAGAGCGAAATCAGAGAGAGGTTTTTACGAGGATGTTGCCAGGACTTAAGGGGAAATGGAAAAGGCAAAGAACAAATGTAACAAACTTCAGTCCGAAGAAGGGTCTCGACCCGAAACATCACCCATCCCTTCTCTCCCGAGATGCTGCCTGACCCGCTGAGTTACTCCAGCATTTTGTGAATAAATACCTTCGATTTGTACCAGCGTCTGCAGTTAGAAACAAAGAAAGTAGGTGCAGGAGTAGGCCATTCGGCCCTTCGAGCCTGTACGCACCGCCATTCAATATGATCATGGCTGATCATCCAACTCAGTATCCCATACCTGCCTTCTCTCCATACCCCCTGATCCCTTTAGCCACAAGAGCCACATCTAACTCCCTTTAAATATAGCCAATGAACTGGCCTCAACTACCTTCTGTGGCAGAGAATTACACAGATTCACCAATCCCTGTGTGAAAAAAAAACGTTCTCATCTCGGTCCTAAAAGACTTCCCCATTATCCTTAAACTGTGACCCCTTGTTCTGGACTTCCCCAACATCGGGAACAATCTTCCTGCATCTAGCCTGTCCAACCCCTTAAGAATGTTGTAAGTTTCTATAAGATCCCCCCTCAATCTTCCAAATTCCAGCGAGTACAAGCCGAGTCTATCCAGTCTTTCTTCATATGAAAGTCCTGCCATCCCAGGGATCAATCTGGTGAACCTTCTCTGTACTCCCTCTATGGCAAGAATGTCTTTCCTCAGATTTCTGAGTTTTCCTCAGATTAGGAGACCAAAACTGTACGCAGTTATTCTCCTACACAAACTTAATTCTACTCCCTAATAAGACATTGTGGCCTTCCATCACAGTGAAGGAGAGGAGACTCACAGTGATGGATGTTTCTTTTTTTTGTGTGTTTTTGGGGTTGTGTAATTTGCCTATTTTAATGCTTTATTGTGTAATCTGCCTAATTTAATGTTTTATTGTTGGACTGTGGGTGACTGAATTTCGTCCAAAAAAACCGTTTTTTTTGGATGACAAATAAAGCTATCTTGAATCTTGAATAAGTGGTAGGGAGCAGAATTAGGCCATTCGGCCCATCGTCTACTCCCCATTCAATCATGGCTGATCTATCTCTCTCTCCTAACCCCATTCTCCTGCCTTCTCTCCATAACCCCTGACACCCGCACTAATCAAGAATCTATCCATCTCTGCCTTAAAACTATTCACTGACGTGAACTCGACAGCCCTCTGTGGCAAAGAATCCCACAGATTCCCAGGAAATTCCTCCTCATTTCCTTCTGGGTGTCAGGGGTTATGGGTGAGAAGGCAGGAGAATGGGGTTGCGAGGGAGAGATAGATCAGCCATGATTGAATGGCGGAGTAGACCTGATGGGCCGAATGGCCTAATTCTGCTCCTATCACCTATGACCTTCCTAAGGGAACATCCTTTAATTCTGAGGCTATGACCTCTAGTCGTAAACTCGCCTAAAATAAAGGGTAAAAATAAATTTATTACATTTTGAGAATGGGTAACCTTCATTTTCTCCAAGAATTTACTCCGAACATTATTCTCCACCCCACCAGTGAAACTGTACTTTGCAGTCCTATTCTGTCAGGGAGTGGCGTGGGAGTGGCATGGGAGTGACTTAGAACTGAGCTTCCTCTGTACAGTGTGGAGTCCACTCAGTGAAACAGAGAGCTGCCCTTGCAGAGCACCAAGCTGTGATCTTAGAGTCGGAGAGTGATACTGTATGGAAACAGGCCCTTCAGCCCAACTTGCCCACGCCGGCCAACATGTCCCAGCTACACCAGTCCCACCTGCCCGCGTTTGGTCCGCATCCCTCCAAACCCGTCCTATCCATGAACCTGTCCAACTGGATCTGATAGAAACATATAAAATTCTTAAAGGATTGGACAGGAAAGATGCGGGAAAAATGTTCCCCATGTTGGGGGAGTCCAGAACCAGGGGTCACAGTTTAAGAATAAGGGGTCGGCCCATTTAGGGACTGAGATGAGGAAAAAACTTTTTCACCCAGAGAGTTGTGAATCTGTGGAATTCTCTGCCACAGAAGGCAGTGGAGGCCGATTCACTGGATGTTTTCAAGAGAGAGTTAGATATCTGCTCTTAGGGCTAATGGCATCAAGGGATATGGGGAGAAAGCAGGAACGGAGTACTGATTTGGATGATCAGCCATGATCATATCGAATGGCAGTGCTGGCTCAAAGGGCCGAATGGCCTACTCCTGCACCTATTTTCTATATTTCTATGTTTTGTAAATGTTGGGGTAGTCCCGGCCTCAACTACCTCCCCTGGCAGCTTGTTCCACACACACCCACCACCCTTTGTGTGGAAAGGTTACCCCTCAGATTCCTATCAGGTCTTTTCCCCTTCACCTTGAACCTATGTCCTCTGGTCCTCGATTCCCCTACTCTGAGCAAGAGACTCTACTCCGATCTGTTCCTCTCATGATTTTATACACTTGCATTGCGAAAACAGGAACTGTTTCTTTCAGCACCTTTCCTTTGATTAAAAAAATCTACTTCTTTGAGCAAAACATGGTTCGGAACTAAGTTGACACGACACTGAAACGGGGAAATCAATCATTTAATTAAAGCATCTTTCTTTCTCTAGTGGGATATCTCTCTCTGACTTTTTGTGGTTCTCCTTTACTGCTGAATCATTAAGAAGGGGTAATTCTCTTGTGACACCCTTAGCCAAGAGTCAAGAGTGTTTTATTGTCTAACATCCCAGATAGAACAATTAAATTCTTATTGCAGCAACACAACACAATGTGTAAACATAGCAGACTATAAACAATATAATAAACGGGAAAAAAACAGTTCAGTGTGTGTATAAACCGATCAGCCAAAACATTATGATCTGATGAGCCAAAACATTATGACCACCTGCCTAATATGCTGTTGGTCCTCCGTGTGCAGCCCCATACGCAGCAGGGTGCGATGCACTGTGTATTGTGACACATTCCTCCCGTGACCACCATTAACATTTTCTGTGACTTGTGCCACAGTCGACCTTCTGTCGGTTCGGACCAGACGGGATAGCCTTCGTTGCCCTCGCGCATCGATGAGCCTTGGGCGCTCAACACCCTGTCTGTCGCCGGTTTTGTGGTTTGTCCCTCCTCGGACCACTGTCGGTAGGTACTCACCACTGCTGACCGGGAGCACCCCACAAGCCTTGCCGTTTCAGAGATGCTCTGACCCAGTTGTTTGGCCATGACAATTTGGCCCTTGTCACTCAGGTCTTTACTCCTGCCCATTTCTCCTCCATCCAACACATCAACTTCAAGAACAGACTGTTCACTTGCTACCTAATATATCCCACCCCTTGACAAGTGCCAGTGTAACAAGATAACCAATGTTATTCACTTTACCTGTCAGTGGTCATAAAAGTTTTGGCTGATCTGTTTATACACACACTGAACTGTTTTAGAAATACTCACATACATATATATCACAAAAAGTTGGAGAAATTCAGCGGGTCAGGCAGAATCTCAGGAGAGAAGGAATGGGTGACGTTTCGGGTCGAGATCCTTCTTCAGACTGATGTCAGGGGGGGCCGGACAAAGAAAGGATGTAGTAGGAGACAGGAAGACTAGTGGGAGAACTGGGAAGGGGAGGGGAAAGAGAGGGACAGAGGAACTATCAAACGTTAGAGAAGGCATACATATATATTAGTTTAGTTTAGTTTAGTTTACAATTACAGCACGGAAACAGGACCTTTGTCCGACTGAATCCGTACTGACCAGCGATCCCCACACAATTAAGACAAGCCCACATACACACACACACACACTAGGGACAATTTCCACTTATACCAAGGAAACAAACCCAAGCCAATTAACCTACAAACCTGTACGTCTTCGGAGTGTGGGAGGAAACCGAAGATCTTGGAGAAAACCCACGCAGGTCACGGGGGAGAACGTACAAACTCCGTACAGACAGCGCCCTTAGTCGGGATGGAACCCGGGTCTCCGGTGCTGCAAGTGCTGTAAGGCAGCAACTCTACCGCTGCGCCACCGTGCCGCCCTTAACTGCTGTATCAACATGTGTGTTTTCCAGAATAATATCAGTTAAAATAATAAAGTCTTACAGCAATGCGAGATGCAAAATCAGTGGAATTCTCTGCCTCAGAAGGCAGTGGAGGCCAATTCTCTGAATGCATTCAAGAGAGAGCTAGATAAAGCTCTTAAGGATAGCGGAGTCTGGGGGTATGGGGAGAAGGCAGGAACGGGGTACTGATTGAGAATGATCAGCCATGATCACATTGAATTGCGGTGCTGGCTCGAAGGGCCGAATGGCCTCCTCCTGCACCTATTGTCTATTGTCTATTGTTAGGATACATAATCCAAATAAAATGCATGATGACCTCCCCCCTCAACTCAGCCCTTAGTTTTCCCTGATCTCCATTCCCCTTTGTCCTGTTTTCACACCTGGCACTTCCTTATCTAGTGCTGGCTCGAAGGGCTGAATGGCCTACATCTGCACCTAGTTTCTATGTGATGGAAGGAACTGCAGATGCTGGTTTAAATCGAAGATAGACACAAAATGCTGGAGTAACTCAGTGGGACAGGCAGCATCTCTGGAGGGAAGACTTCAGTCTGAAGAAAGGTCTCTACCCGATTCGTCACCCATTCCTTCTATGTTTCTATGCTTTTCTTTCTGCTGTCTTTTTACACTTTGTCGACGACAGATTTCTCCTCCAACCTCTCAGTCTGAAGAAGGGTCTCGACCCACCGAAACTGCCTGTCCCACTGAGTTACTCCAGCATTTTGTGTCTACATTCGATGCTTATCTTTGTTGTAAACCAGCATCTGCAGTTCCTTTCTGCACATCTTGGATGAAGCTAACAATTTGACTCACAAGGTAGACACAAAATGCAGGAGTCTTGACCTGAAACGTCACCCATTCCTTCTCTCCAGAGATGCTTTCCGTCCCGCTGAGTTACTCCAGCATTTTGTGTCTGTCTTCGGTTTAAACCAGCGTCTGCAGTTACACAATCTAACTCATAATCTGTCTGTACAGGGCCCTAGTGAGACCGCACCTGGAGTACTGTGTGCAGTTGTACAGGGCCCTAGTGAGACCGCACCTGGAGTACTGTGTGCAGTTGTACAGGGCCCTAGTGAGACCGCACCTGGAGTACTGTGTGCAGCTTTGGTCTCCAAGTTTGAGAAGGATATTCTTGCTATTGAGGGCGTGCATCGTGGGTTTACTAGGTTAATTCCCGGAATGGCGGGACTGTCGTATGTTGAAAGACTGGAGCGGCTAGGCTTGTATACACTGGAATTTAGAAGGATGAGAGGGGATCTTATCAAAACATATAAGATTATTAAGGGGTTGGACACGTTAGAGGCAGGAAACATGTTCCCAGTGTTGGGGGAGTCCAGAACAAGGGGCCACAGTTTAAGAATAAGGGGCAGGCCATTTAGAATGGAGATGAGGAAAAACCTTTTCAGTCAGAGAGTTGTGAATCTGTGGAATTCTCTGCCTCAGAAGGCAGTGGAGGCCAATTCCCTGAATGCATTCAAGAGAGAGCTGGATAGAGCTCTTAATGATAGCGGAGTCAGGGGGTATGGGGAGAGGGCAGGAACGGGGTACTGATTGAGAATGATCAGCCATGATCACTTTGAATGGTGGTGCTGGCTCGAAGGGCCGAATGGCCTCCTCCTGCACCTATTGTCCTATTGTCTATTGAATGAATTATGTGTCAAAATTCATCTCTGACCACCAGACCTGCTCGACATTCATGCCCGTATTTTGTACTGATGTGCACAGACACAGAGCAATCTTGACCCATGGCGCATTTAGAGCCACCAGCCAGCAGTGAATCACCAGGCTAATATTTCTCTGCAGACAACCTTTTAAAAGACATCCACCTTCATAACGGCACATCTGCATCTCATCTCTCCCCCGCTGATGGATGTCAGAGACCTCAATTCCGATTAAATCTCGCTTCTGACAGCGCGTGGCAGATTTCAGCCCATGAACATCTTCTAAAGGCCAAGAATTTCATTTTATTGACAGCCTGACGGAAAGTTGTGAGTTATCTATCGGGGGTTATTGATTAAGCACGGGACTTAGAGAAAACACCAAATTCTCACTTTCGCCCCGAGTGATTCTGGATTCTGAGGAAATTCAATTGAAATTCTCCTAATCCTTCCCTCTTCTGGTCTAAAATTTCTTCTGCCGAGCTAAGTTTAGCTTTAGTTTTAGATGACCAGCACGGATATTGATATGGTACATTGCAAACAATAAAATAAACGAGAGAGAAACAATAGTTCAGTGTGTGTACATCAGCCAAAACATTGTGACCACCTGCCTAATATGCTGTTGGTCCTCCGTGTGCAGCCCCATACGCAGCAGGGTGCGATGCACTGTGTATTGTGACACATTCCTCCCGTGACCACCATTAACATTTTCTGTGACTTGTGCCACAGTCGACCTTCTGTCGGTTCGGACCAGACGGGATAGCCTTCGTTGCCCTCGCGCATCGATGAGCCTTGGGCGCCCAACACCCTGCTGTCGCCGGTTTGTGGTTTGTCCCTCCTCGGACCACTGTCGGTAGGTACTCACCACTGCTGACCGGAGCACCCCACAAGCCTTGCCCTTTCAGAGATGCTCTGACCCAGTCGTCTGGCAATAACAATTTGGCCCTTGTCAAAGTCGCTCAGGTCTTTACTCCTGCCCATTTCTCCTGCATCCAACACATCAACTTCAAGAACTGGCTGTTCACTTGCTGCCTAATATATCCCCACCCCTTGACAGGTGCCATTGTAACAAGATAATCAACGTTATTCACTTCGCTGTCAGTGGTCATAATGTTTTGGCTGAATGGTGTATACGTGCGCTCACAAATACACATATGACACACGCACGCACGCACGCACACACACACACACACGCACGCACGCACGCA